>NW_026781572.1:0-175000 GCF_030144855.1 Hypanus sabinus | reverse complement strand
AATCGATGTTTCCAGCATTTTTTGCAATTATCTGTGTCACGCCTGCTGTTTCATCTACAAATAGATCCGGTTTCCCCTCAGTGTTCTCTGGATCCCGGGACACATCAAAACCCTCCCAGTCTCCTCCTGCGGACTTCAGTCTAAGATTTTTCACTTTTTCTTAGTTCAGCAGTTCCACTTTGGCCGCTTAGACACCAAACCCTTCCCACCCCGTCCGACTATGTGTCAGCATTTATAAAACATACTCGTTCTGTACACAGACTCTCGGTCCAGTTCTCCTTCAACCCTGGACGACATCTATGTTTACGTCATTTTGATCACCTCCCCGAGTCCAGAGCTGCCACGGTTCCCTCCATCTTTTAAACTCTTTTCCACATCTGTGTATCGATGTTTGTGTGTGTGTGTGTGTGTGTGTGTGTGTGTGTGTGTGTGTGTGTGTGCTTTTGTGTGTGAGTGTCGGTTTCATTGTATGTGCGCAGGTGTATAGATATTTGTGTGCAACTCTTATATATCACAAAATGTATATGGGTAAAATTTGTTATTGCTGCTGTGGATTTTGAAACGGAAAAGTGACGGACAAAGCCGCTGTTGAAAGTGCCTGAGGAACAGTTAGTGTGGTTTTCATTCTGTATCTGTCAGTCTCTGCTGCAGTGTGAGAGGGTGGGTGTTATTCCGCATCTATCCATCTTGGTACAGTGTGAGAGTGTGGGTTTCATTCAGAATCTGACAGTCTCTGTTACAATGTGAGAGTGTAGGTTTCATTCTGTGTCTGTCAGTGTCTGTTACAGTGTGAGAGCGTGGATTTCATTCTGTATCTGTCAGTCTCTGCTGCAGTGTGAGAGGGTGGGTGTTATTCCGCATCTATCCATCTTGGTACAGTGTGTGAGTGTGGGTTTCATTCTGTATCAGTTTATCTCTGTTACAGTGTGAGAGTGTGGGTTTCATTCAGAATCTGTCAGTCTCTGTTACAGTGTGAGAGTGTGGGTTTCATTCTGAATCTGTCAGTCTCTGTTACAATGTGAGAGTGTAGGTTTCATTCTGTATCTGTCAGTGTCTGTTACAGTGTGAGAGCGTGGATTTCATTCTGTATCTGTCCGTCTCTGCTACAGTGTGAGAGTGTGGGTTTCATTCTGTATCTGTCAGTCTCTGCTGCAGTGTGAGAGGGTGGGTGTTATTCCGCATCTATCCATCTTGGTACAGAGTGAGAGTGTGGGTTTCATTCTGTATCTGTCTATCTCTGTTACAGTGTGAGAGTGCGGATTTCATTCTATATCTGTCGATCTCTGCTACAGTGTGACAGTGTGGGTTTCATTCTGAATCTGTCAGTCTCTGTTACAATGTGAGAGTGTGGGTTTCATTCTGTATCTGTCAGTCTCTGTTACAATGTGAGAGTGTAGGTTTCATTCTGTATCTGTCAGTGTCTGTTACAGTGTGAGAGCGTGGATTTCATTCTGTATCTGTCAGTCTCTATTACAATGTGAGAGTGTAGGTTTCATATTGTATCTGTCAGTCTCTGTTACAGTGTGAGAGTGTCGTTTTTATTCTGTATCTGTCAGTCTCTGTTACAGTGTGAGAGTGTGGGTTTCATTCTGTATCTTTCAGTCTCTGCTACAGTGAAAGAGTGTGGCTTTTATTCTGTGTCTGTCAGTCTCTATTACAGTGTGAGAGTGTGGGTTTCATTCTGTATCTGCCAGTCTCTGTTACAGTGTGAGAGTGTGGGTTTCATTCTGTATCTGTCAGTCTCTGTTACAGTGTGAGAGTGTGGGTTTCATTCTGTATCTGTCAGTCTCTGATGCAGCTTTAAGTCTTCTCAGTATGATATCTCTGAGCCGCTGATTCATTGTGAGCAGGAGTATTTTCGCCTTTTTTGCCGCTGTTCCTCAAATCTAGGAAATACTCTTAAAATAGATACTGTATTCCTTGAGCTATTTTTAGAACAATATTCTCCTGCAGTACATTTATGTTAAATTTGTGAGATAGTCACTGCACTGATGAATGCTGACGGTTGTATTGATTGCTACATTCGGCTCAGCATCATTGTGCACGCCATTCGTTACTCAACCACATAGAGCCAATTGAGCAGCGGTTGATCTGTAATTTTCTGTGGCTTCGCAACTCAACATTTCAAATTTTGAATGAAATGAAAGAAATTAAATAAATTTGTTAATTTAAATAAATAAATAAATAAATAAATAAGTTTAATTCAGTAAATTAATCAATTAACCGAAACAAAACGCAAATGCATCGCGATTAATGTTCTAGCAGCATTTGTATGAATACATTCCCTCAGCCGTTTTAAATTGCTCCATTCACCGTGTATCTCTGCACTGTTATTATTGCCGATTCTGTCACGTATTCCTCAATGTTCACCACAATATGAATTGATTCAAGTGATGTCCCACTCATAAATGATATAATATTAATTTCGATTTTCTTATAACAGCTTCTGACGTGTCTGTATTTTGCCATCTGTATTTTTCATTGTTTTGTGCTGCACTCTGAGAGCTTGTGAGTAGGAATGTGAGGAAGGCTCAAGTTTCACATTTGAAAGCTGGAGGTTATATATCAATCGGTGACAAACCTGTACCATCAGTTCCCTTGGTGAGGTAAATATCTGAGAAGACAAGATAAAACATTTATGGATTTAAAAATGGTGAATGCTCAGTTTAGGACTTCCCAGGAAGGCAGCGGTGAGGCTGGTGAGTTAAGGAAACGAGAATCAAGTTGGGTGGTGAAATGGAATCCAGATGACAGGGCTGACAGAGAAACCACCAAACTGTTCACAGATAGACATAGTCAAAGAGGAGATAGAGGACAAAGAGGAGAGAATTCTGACGACTTTGGGAAATATCGAGGGATACACGCACGGAATGGAATTATAATTAATAATGGTGAATTTGTTGTGCCAGAAAGTGGAAGAAACCAGGTGATATATTGGCACGATGACATTTGTGGGCATCAAGGAGCAGATAGAACTATGGAGCAGCTGAGGAATCTATCTGGTGGCCAAAATTGCGACGAGATACCGAACATTATTGTAAGAATTGTTTGATTTCTGCCCGGTGATAATCCAAGTAAATCTGCTGGTGAAGCAGTTTCAGGACAAGCACTCTCGTAGAAGGACCATGTGTTAAAATGCAGGTTTATGTTACTGGATCTTTATCTGCATCAATAAATCATCAAGATAGTGGATACGTTCACCAAGCGAATAGAATTCTTCTCAATGCGATAATGAAGATGGCTGACGATACGGACGGGATTTTGTCCGAGAGATTTTATTACCCGTTAAGGGTTGCCAAGGACGTTGGAATCAGATGAAAGTCCCCACTTCACCACACAGGTGATACAAAATCTAATGAAAGAGTTTGGGGTAAAAGAGAGGTTCCAGATCCCCTATCGACCACAACGCAGTGCGATTATTGAAGAGATGAGCAGGACTTCAAAAGCAATATTAGCTAAAATGTTTAACCGACACATGGGACACTGTCTTACCCTATGTTCGTAAGATAGCTGCTGTCTGTCCCGTTCGGATATGATCGAAGCGCCCAGAGAGAGAGCCACTGTGATGCGGGTCAAGAGTTCTGAACCAAACTGGGTATTAAATATTACGCTCATAGTGGAAAACGAAGCCAACACTGAGCTGAAAGGAATAACTAAATGTAAGATGAACACCGCTTATCTTCAGAGCCAGTTGACTCGACAGCCCAATTTCTCAGGCAAAGCGGGACGCAAGCAGGCAGCAAAACATTGCTGAGCTTTTCTCAAGTATCGACGATAAGTAATAATTAGCTGACACATGCATATTCACTAGCCCAATCGGCGTAACTGCTGCGCCACCGTTACTGTGTTTCTGACAGGGAATTCCCTCCCTTGTTGAAGCCGCTGAGGCATCACAGAACTGTGTCCGCTGCAAGTCCTGGATGAGCGACTTGCCAAAGATGTCCTTCGTCAGGAGGCGTCGCACCATATAGACCAGGAAACCAACCATCAAGCGAGGAGGAGGGTGGGGAGCGGTGATTCGGACCGGGCTAATAACATCGTATACTAGGTATATTTTCAATGATGGTGATAGACATCATCTATACGACTCCTCGTTAAAAGCCGTTTCCACGAGAAACGGGTCACATATAACGCGGTGCCAATTTGCGGCTCCAAACTTTCATGTGAAGATCCCTTGATGCCATCCATAATCCCGCTTCTGGTTTGAATGGCCTTGCCTGTCGAAGGAGCGGATCAGCCTGCCGGATATGTTCTTTCTGGGCGCGCAGCAGAGAAGCCCTGGCTCATCTCCAGGTGCGTTTGTGGAGCTGGGTCAACTGTTGAGCAGCAGGAACTCCTGCATCGGTCTGCTGCTCAGGGTGGAGCGGGGGCTGGATCCTCTTCTGGGATTCAATGGACGACTGGAGGTTATTCTGGGCGATCTCTGCCTAAACCTATTGTGACCTCCAGGACGGGGGTTTAGAGGAGGCAAAGCAATGCCTGGCTGTCTCCAACTCCTGGTTCACTCTCTTAGTCTAGCCATTGGATTTGGAGTGGCCGCCTTCTGAATAGTCTGAGACAGGGTAGTAAAGTTTTGGTTCAGCAGGGCTGCGGTTAGAACAGCCGGAGGCAAGGTAAGTAGGTAAGTTCATCCCTTATTTTGTATTCAGATCTTCACCGAGTATGTCTGCAGAGCCAGTGTTCTGTTCTGAGGTCAGATGTGGGATATTCCGTAGACTCCGAGAGCCCAGGATCGCCATATCAGCGCCCGATGCACCGAGATGCAGCTCCTCAGAGAGCGTGCTAGGGACTGGAGCTCCAGCTCGATGCCCATCTGTCATGGCCCCGTCTGGCAAAACCTCCCCTCCCCATCTTGCTGTTATCTCCTGGACTGAGCCTTAATACCCTCGTCTGATTCCCAATTGTTCCCAATTCCATTAATCACAGCGCACCTTGTGTCCATTAGCAAACCGAGGATAAAACTCAGGCGTCACAGCCACGCGTTTCCAGTTCGTTGGTCGACTCTAGTGTGAGTAAACCTCGTTTCTTGATTCCTTTGGGCTGTCAGTTCCAAGCTCCGCACCATTTCCTAGATAATCTGCGTGAACCTTGTCTCCGTGTAAAGACTCTCCTGGATACCGGATCCCTGTTCGCGACTGTGCTAACGCCTCACGACTCTGCCGCCGCGCCTGTGTCCTGCACTTGGGTTCGTCCCCAGCCATGTCCTTGCAGCACCATCGGCTTGTGAGGGAGAGTGAGGCAGTGATAGACAGGAACTACAAGGAGGTCGTCTCAACAATGGTTCAGGAGACAGATAAATGGTTGACTGTCAAATGGGGGAAGGGAGACAAGTCAGAGTGTGGAGGTCACTGCAGCCGTCCCTCTCAACATTAAGTACTGTATGTTTAGTACTGTTGGGGGGATGAGCTACCGGATGGAAGCAAAGGTTTCGCCGTGACTCTGTCACTGAGTCTGGCCCTCTGGCAAACAGGAAACACGGATTGTAGTTTGCCTCGCAGGTGCCAGGATCCACGGCATTTCTGGACGCGTCCTGAAAATTGAGTGCGAACACACAGAAGTCCTGGTACACATTGTATCCACCGAAATAGGAAGAAAAAGGGTTGTGGTCCCGAAAAAAAAAGAGAATATAGGAAGTTAGGAAAGAAGCAGCAAAGCAGAACCTCAAGGGTAGTAATCTCGGGTTTACAGCCTGTGACTGCGACAGTAAGGATGGGGATTGAATGAAGTGGCAGATATATGCGTGGCTTAAGAATTGAAGCAGGGAGCAGGGATTTGGATTTCAGGATAATTGGGAACATTTCTGGGGCAGGTGGGTCCTCTTCCACAGGGAGAGTTGCACTTGAATCTGAGAGGGGGTCATTATTCTTGCAGGCAGATTTACAAGTGCTGCATGGGGTGGTTTAAACTATTATGGCAGGGGTTGCGAACCAGGCTGATTGAGCTGGGGATGAGAGAGAATGTTAACAACCATATGGCGGGTGTTACCGAAATGTAGGAAAGGACAAACCAAGGACTTACTACATATGCAGCCAGAGCAAAGAGTTAATTTGTACCGCAGATACAAAATTCAAAATGGCAAAGATTGCAGGACTGAGGGTGCTCTGTTTAAATCCGCGCAGCATTCAGGATAACGTGGGCGACCTCGTAGAGCAATTAGGGATAGGTGGGTATGACATTGTGGGCATCAATGAGTCAAGGATGAAGAAAGGCCATAGTTGAGAGCTTAGCATTAAAGGATATACTCTGTATGGAAAGAACAGTCAGGAAGGCATAGGCGGTGGTGTGAATCTATTGGTCAGAGTTGGAATTACATCTTCAGAAAGAGGTGACATGGGGACAGAGAACTTTGCAACTTTTGGTTGTGTGGAGTTAAGAAATTACAAGGGTAAAGAAAAAAAAAAGATCATGAAAAACATCTAAGACCTCCGAATACTGGCCAAAGTGTGGGTTGAGATTGCCAAGGGTGCTCGAAAAGGCATGCAATAGGGTAATGACTGAATTGTAACGGGGGATCTCAATATGCAGGGCGACTGGGAAAATCAGGTGGTGTCGGATCGCCAGGGAGTAAAATCGTTAATTACCTACAGGATGGCCTTTCAGAGCAGCCTGAGCTTGAGCCTATTCAGTGAAAGGCTGTCTTAGATAGGGTGTTGTCTAATAACCCCGATAGTTATTAGGGAACTTAACGCAAAGGACCCGTTAGATGGCAGGGATCATAATATGATTGAAGTCATACTGCAATTAGAGACGGAGAAGCATAAGGCACATGCATCTCTATCCCAATGAAATAAAGGACATTGTTGGACATGAGAGTCGAGACTGCGACTCCGGTGGATTGAAAGGGAACAGTAGGGATAACGTCAGTGCAGTGGAGGCTGAAGTTTCTGAGAATAGTTCACAAGGCTCAAGATAGATATACCAAACAGAAGAAGAGTTTTTCAAAGGCGGTGGCTGGCAACCGTGTCTGACAAAGTTAAGGGGTGCATAGAAACCGCATCTAAAGTCGGAAACTGGATAATTTCGAAACTTCTAAAATACAACAGAAGGCAACTAAAAATCTATAATAAAGGTAAAGATGACATATGAGGTTAGACTCGTCAATAATATAAAGCAGGATACCAAGCTGGTTTTCCAGTTATATAAAGAGTAAAAGGTATGTGAGAGTTCATAGTGGGAAACGATCCTCGTGAGGAGGTAGTAGGGTACTGAGAAATGGTAGATGAACGTAATGGGTACTTTGCATCTGTCTTCACGGTGGAATATACTAGCCGTGTGCCAGAGTTCCGCGAGCGTCTGGAAGCAAGAGCGAGTGCTATTGCAATTATAATGGAAAACTTGCGAGACAAACTCAAAGGTTTGAATGTAGATCAGCCCCCTGGGCCAGATTACCTCCATTCCGGAGTTCTGAGATAGGTTGCTGATAGATTGAATACTGAAACCAAACCGAAGCATGATCTTTGAAGAATCACTTGATTCTGGCACGGCTGCTGACGACTGGAAGATTGCAAATGTCACTCGACTCTTTAAGAAGGGAAAAAGGCAAAAGAAAGGAAATGACTGGCTCGATAGCCTAAACACAAAGGTGGGGAAACTGTTGGAATCTATTATTAAGTATGAGGATTAGAGGTACTTGGTGACTAATGATAAAATAAGTCAAAGACAGTATGGTTTCTTTAAAGGGAAATCTTGCCTGAGAAAACCGTTAACCTTCTTCTAGGAAGTAACTAGCAGGGTGGACAAAGGAGCGGCAGTGGATGTCATTTCAGAACGCGTTTGATTAGCTGCCACAGATGAGGCTGAAGAAGAAGAAGAAGAAGAAGAAGAAGAAGAAGAAGAAGAAGAAGAAGAAGAAGAAGAAGAAGAAGAAGAAGAAGAAGAAGAAGAAGAAGAAGAAGAAGAAGAAGAAGAAGAAGAAGAAGAAGAAGAAGAAGAAGAAGAAGAAGAAGAAGAAGAAGAAGAAGAAGAAGAAGAAGAAGAAGAAGAAGAAGAAGAAGAAGAAGAAGAAGAAGAAGAAGAAGAAGAAGAAGAAGAAGAAGAAGAAGAAGAAGAAGAAGAAGAAGAAGATATGGTGTTGCAGGAAAGGTGCCGGTGTGGATAGCGGGAAGGGTGACAGGCAGGAGGCAGATGGTGAGAATACAAGGGCCTTTTCTGGTTGGCTGTCGGAAAGTAGAGGTGCTCTTCAGAGGGTCAGTATTGGGACCACTGTTATTCACGTTGTTTGTCAAAGATGAAAGAATTGATGGCTTTGTGGTAAAGTTTGCGGATGGTATGAAAATAGGTGGAGTGGTAAGTCGTGCTGTCGAAGCAATGCGATTGCAGAAGGACTTTAAAAAATTGGAAGAATGGGCAAACAATTGGGAGTTGGAATACAGTGTTGGGAAATATATGAAAATGCAATTTGGTAAAAGGAACAACACTGCAGACTATTATCTAAATGGGGAGAGATTTCAAACGTCATAAGCGTAACGGGACGTATGAGTCCTCCTGCAATCGCATTGCATCCTCTGTACGACTGACCCGACCACCCAGCAAGACTCCCACACGGTGAACCTACAGGCTGAGTCTGTGGTAAGGAAGGCAAATCCAATGTTCTATTTATTTCCAGGAGTACATAATATGAAAGCAAGGAAATATTGATAAACACATAGAAGACACATGATAGGCGCACGTGGAGCATTGTCAACCGTTTTGGGCACCATATATCAGAAAGGATGTGTTCTCAATATGGAGGGTCAGGATGAGCTTCCCGAGGATCGAAGGGGCTAGAACATGACGGGCAGCTCGCAGATTTAGGCCCGTACTCACTGAAATTTCGAAGAATGCGTGGGGATATCATTAAAACCTACGGGATGTTGAAAGAGCTAGATAGGGTGGATTTGGGGAAGATTTCCCTCTGATGGCCTTTTTCAAAACTAGAGGGCAATGACGTGAGACGCCCTTTTGAACAGAGGTAAGGAGGATTTATTTTAGCCATAGAGCAAAATCACCTGGGCTCCTGAGTTGCAGGCCAAGTCCGCGTCTGTATTGAAGGCGGAAGCTGATTGTTTTCTGATCAGTCAGGGCACCAAATGATATGAGGATCGGGAATTCAACTGTATGAGGTTAAGTGGGGTCCTAGATCAGCCACGATGGAATGTCGGAGTAGGCTCGATGGGGTAAATAGCCTAATTCTTTTGCTTTGGCTTACGGTCTTAAATGGCCTTGCAGTAGATTCGGATCTGCGGGCATATCTGGGTCTGAAAACTAGATTGAAAAAGTGAAGGGTCTGAGGGCAGAGAGTTTTTACTGATCAGTATTGGAGTGGTACGGAGTCTGTGTAATAGATTTGTTTTGGTTATTATATTTATGATCTCGTTACTGTGAAGAGAGGATTGTTGAGGAGGAGAGTGAACAGGGAAGATACCCGGAGATGAGCAAGTCGGACAAGGTATCGGGAACGTGACGGTGATGTGGTTTCCTGCGTCAAGGGTATAGGCAACCTTTGCAAGTGAGGAGTTTGCGTGTAGATGCAGCTTCCCTGGAGGTGGAGGAAAGAGGACACACCAACAGGTGGAACCAACGGAGGGAAAACATGGTTTACCGGTCTGAGAGCGACCTTAATATACCATAACCACGCAGAATCAGAAAACCATATTGAGGCGATTTGAAATGTCAGAAGCAGGGGCTGATCTGATCACATGTGCAGAGGACAGGGTTTCTGTCTCCAACAGACCGGAGTTACAATGTGCAGGGATGAAAACATAGCGCTGGGGCCCCTGATTTCATCACTGATTCTGACACAGTGAGGTGGTTAATGAAGAAACGTTAATTGAAGACATATAAAGTGCATCAATTGCCAGAATGATAAGTACTTTAGTACAAACAGTCGAGATCCCTTTTCATGACCGGAAAGGGAGCGGGAAAGACTGGAGGGGACGAGTTACAAGTTGGCTCTCATCTCAACATTGACACTTCACTACGGTCTGTCACTCTCGATACAGATATGTGCCTACGACGTCTGCATAGTTCTCTTTGGTTGAAGTAAATAGGCAACTCCATGTTTGCATGTCGGGTGTGGGGGTGGAATCGACACCACCGGCCTCAATGAAGATCTTTATATAGAAACGCAGAAAATGATCAAAGTGTTAAATGAAATCATCTCATCTGCATTTACTCCTAAGACCGACATAGTTTGTGAGTTCACGGGAGAGGACTGTGCTACCTGAGGCATATTAAAATCAGAATGGATTAAGTTTTTCATGACTGCCCTCAGATCCTCGCCATCCTTATCCCAGGATATTATGGGGAGGAAGAGCACAGAATGTTGTGACGCTGGCAGTGATCTTTGTGCCTTCCTTATCAAAAGGTCTCGACCCGAAATTCCAGGAAATAGCTAATTTATGCGGTATTATAAGGGATGCTGAGACAAGCCAGGGATTCTCTGGGAGATGAGATTTACACGGTGGCGAGTCAGCTAATGGATGGGATTCAGACTGGCAGAATTTACCTGCAGAGGCAAATCGTGTCCCCGGCAGGGTGGTAGTCTGACCGAGTGGACAAATAAGGGACAGGTGGAATACAACGTATGGCCGTGTGGGGTGTGCAATATGGAGACATCGAGTAAAATCGAGAGAAGTTGCCAACAGAGAAGAAAATTCAGAAATAAAAGATGTATACAGAGTTATGAGTCTTTGTCTGGATTCCATGAAGGCTAACCTGCAGGTGAATTCGATGGTAACCTAGGCAAATTCAATGATGACATTCATTTCAACGGGGGTCGAAGTTAATGTGACAGAAGATGCGGTGCACAAGCCATTGGAGGTAGCGAAGCAAATGGTTGAAACGTTTTTGGCTGGTGTCGGGGTCAATGGCTTCCGACAACAAGAAGGATATTGTGGCTGTGCAGGAGAACACACGACAAAGAAAGGCTGAAGAGTTCCCTGGAATGAACAGCCCAATCCCGCTCCTGTGTCCTGTCGATTTGACCGTCACCACATGCTAAATGACAATATGACTTAACCATCGGGCCCTCGCTTAAAATCTTCCTAAAGTGGCTATGGAATGCTTCTACAGTCGAAATGCGAAAAAACGGAGTCTACCTGACAACGAGGAAGCTAGGGCTTTACTCTTTGGAGAGAAGGAGGATGACAGGAGACATGACAGAGGTGGAGAAGATATCAAGAGGAATAGACTGAGTGGACAGCTAGCGCCTCTTCCCAGGGCACCACTGTTCAGGACAAGAGGACATGGCTTTACGTTAAGGGGACGGAAGTTCAAGGGGGATATTAGAGGAAGGTTTCTCACTCAGAGAGTGAGTGGTGGAGGCAGATACACTAGAGAAGTTTAAGGGAATACTAGACAGCCATATGGAGTAATTTAAGGTGGAGGGTTATATGTGAAGCAGGGTTTGAGGGTCAGCACAACATTGTGGGCCGAAGGGCCTGCTTTGTGCTGTACTATTCCATGTTCTATGTCGGGGAATCTACCTTGAGAAATAGACTTTCTGCAGATAATAATTGGACCTTGGGGAGGCATTCCTTGTGCAGGAAAAACTGATACCAACTCACTGGAGTTGAAGTTAAGAACTCTGTAAAAGTAAATGCAGTCTGCTCATAGCCGTTGAAGAACGTGCCAATGTTGGCTGTAATCAGCTAAATTAACTTGTAACGCTGCCTACTCAAACCGAGCAGGACCGGGGACGACCTGCTCTCCGCAGCACTCAGTGTGAATTCCGCCAGTTATCCTTGTGACAGCAATATTTCCCCGAGGAAATTCGTTTCTTCTCTGTTACCCAGAAGCAACGGCTTTCAGGTCACCTGACCAATGAACAATCGCACTGGAGTGCGGGATTCATCGTGGAAATGGGGTGTGGCGGTAAGGAGAGAGGGCATATCGTGAGAAGATAAACAATTGAAAGGTAGGGTGAAAGGAGATGGAGGTCGCGGGCTGCGGGTGCTGAAGGATTTGTTTCCGAGCTGTGTCTCTATCGGGCTCTAAACCAAGTTTATCCTCGCCTCTGCCACGTTTCCTGATGACCGCCATTTCTGCTGTGCCCAAATGGAAAACACCGCAACAGCCTCTGAGAAGATCTCAGGTATTTATTTTATTAATCAGTTGAATAACTGACATGAGTGGATATTTCGCTGCGCTGATGAACTGCTCTCTGAACTTGGACTGAGTTACCCCATAAATAAATGTGTTTGTGCAGCAACTTAATATCATCAGCATGTATCCCGATTGTTCAAATATATATTCCGAATCATTGTAATTATTCTGATCCAATCCGGAAATGGTGTAATAAAGAAATTCGGCAACATACACAGACCACAGGATGATGAAGCTTCCGGAGATGGAGAGAAGTAAGATCACAGACCTCCTCCTGTTCTCCATCTCCGGGTCACTGCGGTTCTCCGTCGTGCTCTGACCCCTCAGCCCCTTACGGACGCGACTGGTCACTAAAATGTGCCTGACTGTCAGAGCGTTGAGCAGGAGTATTAACACAAACGGGAGTAACGGCGTTAGAACGGTAGAAAACCAGTCATATCCCATCCACCCGGGATCCGTATAGTAGCCCGGCTTTATAATACAGTCCCAGGGTATATTGTCAATTAATTTCACCTGATGGTATATGAAGAAGATGGGCACATTTTTAACACAGATAAGAAGGCCGGTTGTTGTCAGAACCGCAGCCGCAGTTTTCCCGGTGCAATACTTTGCTTTCCGCTTCTGACAGCAGATGGTGACAAACCGATCAAACGTGAAAGTGACGGTGAACCAGACAGACCAGTCTGTTGATGCCTCTCCCAGGGCGGAGATCGCACTGCACACCGGGGTGATGTCCAGGAAAGTTCCGGGGAAGTAATAATAACTGACCCGCCACAATATGAGTTCAAAGCTGATGGTAAGAAGATCCGCCGTTGCCATGGCCACCAGGTAGCGAGTGGTGCAGGTGGAGATGCCGCATTTGCCCCGGGACAGAATCACGATTGCCACTAAATTCACTGGGGGAGCAGCAAAAAAAAAAAAAGAAGATTTAATAGCCGTCCCCTCACTCTCTATGTCACAGGGCAGGAATAAACGGGTAACTGAGAACAATGAAACTTTGCGGGTAACTCGTTTCTGGAGGATTCAGAGTCGCAGAGCGGGAGACCCGAATGCCTCAATCGAGTACAATCTGCGCGATAGGGTCCGATATTCGGTTCAGGGAGAGGAGTAGTGTTTGACCGTGTTTAATAGCTGATCACCGAGGGCGTTTTGGATCTCCCACCATCGCGGTTTCGAAAGAGGTCCAAAGCCTGGACGCCTCAGCAACGTTGTCACGATGGAGATCGTTGTGTTCTCGTCACCTGTGTTATGTCAGTCTCACCATACCGCGAGGCCGCGCTCTCTCCCTCCTCTGCCAATTCACAAATATCAAAGCAAAGGTATTTCACCCGTTCGCATGACTTAGTCTTATTTCCCTCGGCATCAATAAAGTTTGTCTGTCTGTCCGCTCCTCGACTCTGAATTGACAAGCGTCCACAGGGGCCCAGCATGGCTTTTCTCTTCTAAAGTCTCCACCTACTCTCGGCCACCGTTTCCTGTACGCAATGCAAACCAGACAACCAGAAAACTTCCATTCTCACTTCAAAATATTTGCCACTTTCGTGGGTTACTCCGAATGACCGGAGCATTATTCTAAATCCTTCGACGCGTATGGTTCCAGAGCGGAGTTTCGCATATCGTTAACCCGACTGACCTCTAAAGGAAACCCCTCTTCACTTCATGAATAATAAGGCGTGGAGAAAAACAAATCAGGTTGACTAAAATGCAGACAGACACTTATTCTAATGTTAGAACCTCCTCACGATGATAGGGAGTCAAACTCACAAGTGATTTCTACCGTTCTCCCCGAATCACAGCGGTGATCCGCTTCCCGCATTCCCATCAACTCTCAGCAAATCCTCAAAATACAGAGCAATACGCTCCAATTGGAATTAAAGCGAGTTTCACTTTAATACGGAGAAAAGCAGGTCGGCCGGAAATGTGCCGAGTACGCAGGATTGTCGGAGTTAACTTCGACAGCGGCTTTACGCTGACAAATGAAAGTTCCCTTCAAGGAATCCATCTCCCAGATCTTCCACTCCGCGTCCATTGCAACGGCCAGTTGGATTTTTATCTGAGGGCACAGATTAAATACCAAGGGAATTTCTGAACAAGCACTGAGTTTCTTCACAATGTCTGCACCGACCTCACAACTCGGTCACGAACTGAAGGAGTTCAAAGGGCGCGCACACAGAACTGCAAACATTTGTTCACCTATGTTCTTACCAGGAACACCAGTAACGGCAATGATCATGTAATATATCTTTCTCACACGGTAAAACGCTTCAAGCATGCTGCGTGAGATTCAGCCTGACTTCCAGCTGCCCGCGATCTCGCCCAAGGAACTCTGAGCTGATGAATCTCCACGGTCATTCATTTATACTCGCTCCTGCACACTGACTCTTCAATTCTACACAAGGATGACGTGTCTTCCAACAGCTGGGGTAAAAATAAAGATGATGCTATTCAATTAAATTCCCAGTTGTGATGAGGTATGGAGAGGTTGACACGAAATTGCAACATCTCAAAGATGAAGAAATGACGATTGGTGAAGTCAGTGAATGTTGTTGTGAAACACTGTCAGGCTCACCTCTCGGTTCTATGATTGTTATTGTTGATTTCGGCCATTTCGAGGATCCATGGACTTTGTCACCATAGACCAATGTTGTACGGTCAATGGGCTGTTCTGTTACACTCTGAGAATTGTCTCGGTTATAGATTTTGCAGTAGAAATATAGAATAAGGTATAAGATATTTGTACGTCCCTGTAACATAGTGAAGAACCTAAAACTAATATCATATTCAGGCTTACACAGATACTGAATGCACATAAACGTTTAATCAAATTTACTGCAACACGCTCAAAATGCTGGAGGAACTCAACAGGTGAGGCAGCATCTATTGAAATGATTAACCTGTCGACCTTCCTGGTCATGAACTTACTTCAAATTAATTAACACTTCGTCGCACCTCACCTCCATCAACAGAAGCGAGATTTCCCAGTGGCAAACCATTTTCTTTCCGATCCCCGTTCACGGTCCGATATGTCGATCCGTGGCTTCCTCTCGTGCCACAATGAGGCTACTCTCAGGCCGGATGTGCTACACCACAAATTCCGTCCCGGTAGCCTGCAATCTCATGGCAATATGGCGTTCAATACGTTCTGAATAGATGCCGTCACGGACGGGAAAAGTCATGATGTAATAATATATAATAGTAGTCTGATTTTCTGCTCCCCGTGAGTGATGGACGTGATTGCTTTGGAGCCGCTGCACAAGTGTTTCACAAGGAAATTGCCGAACATGAAGCATTTCCGATATCAGCGGAGAATCTGTCATTCTCTCCTTGAAACGGAGGGTCAGGGGGTGTTACACAGAGAAGCTAAACAAGTATTAGCGACATACAGTGGCTTGCAAAAATCTGGGGCACCACTGGTCAAAATTTATGTTACTGTGAATATTTAAGTGAAGAAAAGTTGAAATGATCTCCAGAAGTCATAAAGTTAAAGATGAAACTTTTTTTCTACATTTTAAGCAAGTTTAGTATATTATTTTTGTTTTGTACAATTTTACAGTGAAAAGTAGGAAAGGAGAACCATTCAAAAGTTTGGGCACAGCAAGAGATTTGAGCTCTGAGATAACTTTGACCAAGGTCTCAGACCTTAATTAGCTGTGCCCTGCCAACCGAGCCTACTGCACTTTCAGGGTTCACAATGATGTCTCCACTACATTGGAAAATAAAACACAACCTGGATTTGCTCGGACTGCGAGCATGATTGATTCTGAGCTCAGCACAATTTAATGCTTAATCCACTGGTATACGGGCTTCTTTCCTCTGGCTTGGGTCTTCTCCACTGCCATCGTTTGCATAACATAAATGAGGAGAACGGCATCTCATCTTCCAACTAGACACCTCACAACGATAGGGAGCACACTTATTCTTCTTATTCCGGCTGAATTATCTTTCATTGCTTGTTCGATGATGCCCACGACACCTCCCTGCCCCGATACCATATAATCCTAAATAATGGCCAGTATTTCGCATAAGGTTCCATGGTCTAATTGATCTTTCACTGCCCTGTCAACTCCATGTTGAATATTAGCGCACTTGCACCCTTGACTCAATTATATGGGTTAGGGTTAACGGGGATTCACTTTCTACAGACTCTGCTACTTTGGAGGTTTTCTAACAATTTTCTCTCTTTCACACCTTGGAATGACATCGTAGCGATACACACTTTGTGGAAAAATAATATGGTCTACATTGTCAAATCCCTGAGGCTAAAACAGGCCGACCTATGGAAGTGTGTAAAGGGGAGGCATTGGTTGACGTGCAAACACGAGGTAATCTGCAGCTGCTGGAAATTCAAACAACCACACACACAAAATGCTGGAGGAACCCAACAGGCCAGGCAGCATCTCTAGTGAGAAGCGCTGCCGACGTTTCGGGCCGAGACCCTGGTTGACGTGGTGTAATGACAGGTGAATCACATCCAAAAAATCGCGAGAGTTCCTCGAGGATGAAATGCATATTATGGAAAGCGACTGTGTTATAAAAGAAGAGTAAATACCTGTGTGTGCGCCCAGTAAGTTTGAACCCGCCACAAAGAGTCAACGCATGGGAAAGGTAATACTGGGGGAAAGTAATCCACGCTGGCTGGGCGCTCCTCGTCATCCTTATATAACCTTCAAGATCCCAGTTTTGGGTCATTTACTTCCGCGATGGCTGGTCTCCACCGAGTTGTCTCGACGTGTACTCCTGAAAACCTCTATTCCTATCTTTCCCTTATCACATTAATCTAATAGCTTTCAATTTCGTTAACTCAAACTTTATGGTCCTTTCCCCCGACATGTGATCTTGGTAACTGATTTTTTTCCTTCCCAACTCAGACTGGTTCAAGCCAAACACTCGGCTCAGACCATCAAGTCACAGGCTGTTCCTTCTCATCTGAAAATGGTTTGCTTTCGATCATCAAAAACAAAACAACTCATTGTGTCCACCTGTAGTAGCTTTGATGAAGCCATCCCTGTGAACGGACCTCCATTCCTGCGATCACATGGCAAGAACAACAGCATCTTCTTTGTCTATTTCCATTGCCTCGTTTCTGTCAATTAATTTGCAGATTATGGTTTTCTGAACTACATATATGTTCGTCTGTCGATATGCGTGCCTGCACATCTACCTATCTATCCATCTATCTCTCTATCTATCTGGCCGTCTACCGGTGTGTCTGTCCTCTGCCAGCCTGTTTCTCTGTCTCTTTGCCTGTGTAATTACATATCGTTCATTTACTTCTTCCCAGATATTGTGACTTTGATCAAGCGCACCTCACAAGCAGATGGACAATGAGAAGCCGTTTTGAATGTTTAAATACTTCTTTTCCCAATCTTACCGGATTGATATCCACAAGGTAGATCCGCGGTGACATGGGAGTGATGTCAGTTCATCATTCAATTGTCACTTCAAGGGTATTTACAAGGGCCGACTGAATTTCATGATCCAGTGGACACCGAGTCGGTAGAGTGCTCACTTGCTGTCCCAGTTTTAACTGTATTGATGATATATGGATTTTTGGACATGGAGTACAGCAATGAAGTGAAGGTTCACGTGAACTGGCTGAGAAAATGAAGCACAGTGAGTGGACAATCAGCTCGAATGAAAATACAAGTTCTCAGTCCTAATGTGACGTCTGGACATACAACGTAATAATGTAAAAGGATGAATGCAATTCTCCCTTATCAGACTGCCTATTATTGCTGTCATGTTTATTCATGGAAAGTCCCTGCATGAAGTCCTCGTACTGAGCGCTCAGGGCTCAATCGGAAGAGTTGCATTTTTCCTATTACCGTTTGAGATTTCGCTCATGGATTGTTTTTGTATCGTTTTGTTAATTTTGAGTCTGAGTCTGAGCTAATTCCAGACTTCACTCTGCATTTGAGTTCATCCTTTTCCAAACCTCTCTCGTTACGTTCACAAGATCATACGGCTCCAGTGTCATCCAATCTCAAGATTGCTGTATCATTCGTCCCACAACCGATATAAAATTTGACCAGGAAGTGGAGGACTTTTAAGTGGAACCTAATCAACAAACTACTAGTGGCCGCGAACGAAGCAACCTTAACTGACTCCCCGAAAGTCTTTTGAATTTTGGAGGAAAATAAAATGCCCGTGAGAAACACAGACTACTGCAAGTCGAATACACTGCACAGTAAAATTCTGAGGTCAAGATCTAATGTGATAACTGAAACCGTATGGTCGTAGTTTTGCACGTTGCGACATCCTGTCTCCACTAGCAATGTTTATCCTTGTTAATACACAAACACACACACACACACACACACACACACACACACACAGTAGTGGACTTGGACCAATTATGTTAATTACTTCGTCAAAACACAAGACCGACGGAAACCATCACAGCTGGTACCCGTAAACATGGTAAAACCGTATTTCGATAAACAATGCACAACTGTGACCAGGTTGCAAAATAACAAGGAGTCGGTCAACCTTGGGAACGAATTGATTGACCTGTCTGAGGCTCATTATAAACCGAACATTGTTTCAGCTAAACTAACGAACTCAAGTATATTGAATTCGATTGAAGAGAAATCTGCCGATTTACAGCAAGGCACTGACTGGAGATGAAACAGTTAGTTTTGAAGTTTAAGAATTTATCTCCCGATCGCCCAAAACGAACGGCAATAGCTTTCCTTGATGTCGATGTCGGTCATGCTAAACCGATTAAACAATATGCTTATCACATGACATGCAAAAATATAAACTTGCTGAACAAGAAATTGTGTATTTGCTGAAAAATTGTATTATTAGGCCTTCTAACTCAGAATGTTCGCCTTGTGTTATTGTGCCTAAACCAGGTGGTAGTGTTAGGTTTTGCATTGATAATAGAAAGGTGAATACTTTAACAAAAAAAATGCTTATCCTATCCCCAGAGTGGATGATTGCATATACAAGGTTGGAAAAGCTAAGTTTCATACAAAGATTTGTCTGTTTAAAGGGTACTAGTGTGTTCCATTAATGGATAGAGGTAAATAAATTTCAGCATTTGTAAGACCTTCTGCGTTGTATGAATACAATATTTTGCCGTTTGGAATGAAAAATGCACCTGGGACATTCCAGAGAACGACTCATTCAGTAATTCAAGGGTTAAAACACTCAGATGCCTATATTGATAATTTAATTACAGAAAGTAACACATGGGAAACACATCACCTGGACATGTTGGGATAATGGAACAGCAGAGAACAGGAACAAGCCCTTTGACTCACTACTTCTGCACAGAACAAGATACCGAACAAGACTAAACTCTGATGACTGTACATGACCCATCTCCCTTCATTCACTGGATGCTCATGTGCTTTGACTGAAAATTTACCGTTATGGGAATCGAGAGGTTATATCCCAATAAAAGGCAAACCTTTATTATCACATTGATGTGTTTACAAGGTGGAGGCTCACTTAACGACATCCCCGTAAGTGAGCAGGGGTGCTGGTGAATTAGCCAAACTATAATCACGTTAGATTGTGAAATGGAATCCAGATATAGAGGGAGGAATGACAGAAAAACCAGCAAACCGTACACATATGGACTTTGTCATGACCCAGCAACAGAATCAGGACTTAGCAAAGGCGCAAACAGGAGAGAATTCTGAAGATCATGGGACATATCGATGGATACAGGCACGGATTTGGATTATACTCGATAGTGGTAAATTTGAGGAGCGGAATTGTGAAACAAACCAGATGATGTATTGGCACCATGACATTTGTAGGTATCAAGGATCAGATAGAACTGTGGATCAGTTGAATAATCTGTGTTGGTGGACAAAACTGCGAGGAGATGTACATTAATGTAAGATTTGCTTGATTTGTGCCCAGTGAGGACCCAGATAATTCGGCTAGAAAAGCAGTTTCAGGATACGTCCCGTAGAAGCACCATGTGTTAACTTGCAGGGTTATTTTGTTGGATCGACCGCTCCATCCTCTGTAGGACTGAAATATATCTTCGAGATAGTGGATGCGTTCACCAAGTGGAGAGAGGCTTTCCCAGCTAGATAATGAAAACTGCTGTCGTTACAGCCAGGAGTTTGTTGGACAGTGTTCCTTCCAGTTGGGTATTGCAAAGCTCCCTAGCGACACAAGTTGGTATCCCTTATCGACCATAATAGAGTGCAATTGCTGAACTGGTGCTGAGAAATTTAAGGACAATATTATCTAAAATGATATGGTTAGAATCCCTCTTTGGGCTAGATTTATCACAGACCGTTTATGATGTTATTGCAAAAGACAAATGCAAGCAGCAATTAATTGCCTCTATTAACTAGGCTCATTATGATGCCGCCCATAATAAGGGACGGAAGCAATAGCAAAACAAAGCTTATTTCGAGGTGCGAACAAAACAGCGGGAATCGGAAATAGGACAGTAGTTTAGGAACTCACTACATCAGACAAACCCCTTTACAGCTTCGCAATTTGTAGGGACAAATGATGTCTCTGACAATTCAAGTCCATCATTATATTGAATCCAGACCAATCCAAACCAATTGGAGTGATATCATATTAACCAACTCAAGCCCAATGGAGAGACTCAATGTCCTCTCGTAGCTGAGTTTCAGAAAACATATTGTCAATAGGATGCCCTGGACCGAGATGAGATGATCCTCTTGGAGTTACGTCTCAGGTAATTGACGGTGATGTGGATGAAGGAGCTGGGTAACCACTTCCAGATTGCCCCCGGAGGATGAGGATAATTCACATCTTTACACTCGCGCGAGCTAAGGTGGAGTCAATGGAAGAGAGAAACGGATGGGAGAACGTGTTTGTTGCGTGGTCTTCTGGAAATAAAGTGGGGGATAATTGATCAGATGTTAATGGATTTTAACATGGCGTTAAGGTTAGCCGTGATAGGACCATTCATAACGTCAGAAGGTTTGGTATACAGGGATACAGAAGGCAAAGTAAAGGCAGGGGTGATACTTTCTCGAGTCAACCAATTGTTGCACAATAGTACGAGTTCCATAATGGAAACAGAGTGATGAGACTTTCTCCAATAAGCCGAGGGCCGCTCATCGGTACGAGAACCACAATCGGCACGGAGCTGTACCCTGTAGGAGCAGAAGGAAGTATGATTAACAGGTGAGCTTGACCACATCCGCTGTTCTGCACATACTCATAGTGACGCTCGAAAGGCAATTTACCTGACAGTAAATCAGGAGCAGAGAGAAAAAAAAACAACCTCGTGCAAATAATAGAACAGCCTGAGGACCTGCGGATTTAATTGAATTCAAACTGAGAATGGATAGAGAAATAATAGTAGAGTGTGGCAGGTTTGAGAAAGCAATTATGTTAAATAGACGGCATCTCACGTCACGGGAATGGGAGGTCCAGTCATACACCTCAAACGGCCATTCAAACGGCCCATTTGTGCGCTGGAAAACATTGTTCTTCCGTCTGTCCTCAGCCCTCGCTAATTTCCCGAGGACACGCTCCATTTTTGTTCAGAGGTCTCTGCAATATCGATGTGGATCTTTTACAGTGTTTGTAGGAATATGTGCAGTGTGTTTTATTGTAACATGTGTCAGCTGTCACTGTGATTTCCATCACTCAAAACCGCCCGGAATGTCTGGAACGAAAGAAGAAAGGATGATGATAATCTAAATAAAGACGTGTTCTCCATTCCCCCTCCCAGAACAAACTCCTTCCCTGAATTTCAGAAGCGAATGTGCTCCGTCAAGTGATACAAAATAAATCGACTTCAAGATGAATGTCTACTTTAAAAACAACAATGATATAAAAATGTCCTATTTGGATAGGTAAAGCCAGGTATCATGGAAAATAACATGGGGAATTCGTATCATATTTTGTTTTAAAGTACATAGATTGCAATATCCCTTGAGGAGTCAAATTCATGACGGGGACAATGAGTAAAGTTAGGTTAACGTAAGTGTTTGTGTATTTGGTTGACACTAATGTCCCTGACGTAATAGCCACGCTAATTGCCTCTCTGGAATTGCTCTCACCTCAATAAAAGTCTGCTAAACAGAATACCAGTCCATCTGAGCAGCTGAAAATTTCCGTACAACTGAACGCTGCTTCTGACGGAATATGGGATATCCGGCGATTTACTACATCGCGAGCATTTTCTATCCCACACTTGTAGCTGTTGGTGTCCCCGGTAAGATGCCGGAGCTGGTCACTTTATGTATGGTGCCGTCGTTACTCTGCTGTTGTATCCGCACTGGTACTTAGCACAGATGTTACCATCGGCCGTATTGTGTTTAAAGCATCTAATTGTTTTATTTTCAATTTTCGTACTTTGATCGAATTGTTTTTTTCTTTTGTCAGTTATGTATGTGCGGACATTGACATTGTTTCATTATTTCACCTCGCTAGGCTTTCTGACGTGATGCTGGTCTCTGCATTTCAAGGTCCGAGTCTCTATCAGTGCAGACACTTCGACCTTATAGCAATGTGGCAGCTTATTTAAATGACGGTGCAGTCTATTTCCGACACGTAGGTCTGTTCTTACATAAGTCAGTAAATGATAAATTGTGTTTTGTATCTTTTGGTTCAACTTTCTCACCGCTGCAAACAATCCCTTCAACTGTTTCACGCTGAATAATGGAAATGGTGTTGTTGACGATCTTTCTTTCTCCGGTCCGTGAGCAGTGGAACTCAGATTCTTAGCTCTAAACTGTCCAGCCGGAGTGCAGCGACGGAGACCGCACACACTGTTCTCCCGCTTTTCACTTCCAAACAAAACATACACATGGTCAGAGAGATCATATTTCTATTTTGCTTTTAAATTTCTTGCAGTTAATTTAACGGCGATTGTGATCCTGTCTCGGGGAAAATGCGGACTCTCCAAATGCATCACCCGTTACCTGGTTGGAATGGCAACAGCGGATCTAATGGTGGTTATCGTTGCTGCTTTAGTGGAACAAACCAACAATATCCACATTTATTCCAGATCCCTGCTCATCACTCCTGTATGTGCTCTGACACTTGTATTTGTCCAAGTAACGCGGGACTGTTCTGTTTGGTTCACGGTCAGTTTTACCTTCGATCGCTTCATCGCAATATGTTGCCGAAAGCTGCGGGAGCGATACTGCACCGAGAGAACAGCAACGGTGGTTATGGTGACCGTGGTTATAGTGAGCTGCGGGAAATGTGTCCCGTTATACTTTGCCATTGAACCTTACGTCATCATTGACAACACGCCGTGGCGGTGCACCGTCACATATGAGTACGTTACTTCACCCGTGTGGAGAGGATACCAATTACTGGACAGTATTTTAACACCATTGTTACCAATCGGCTTAGTCCTGATGTTTAATGGGTTAACCGTAAGACATATCGTTGTGGCAAATGGAGTCCGCAGAAGGCTTCGGCACAGCAGCGACAATCAGAAAGATGCCGAGGTGGAGAAACGCAGAAAATCGATGATTTTGTTGTTTTCTATATCAGTTAATTTTATATTATTTTGGCTGCCCAATGTAGCCCATTCCCTGAAATGGCAAGTGCAAAACTATTTTTACCAGGACAGATATTTGAGTTCCCCGGTATACATCCTACAACAATTTGGGTTCATGTTACAATTTCTCAGCATGTGCACCAATACCTGTATCTATACACTGACACAGAGGAAATTCAGAGAGGAGCTGAGGAATGGAATGAAGTATGTGTTTACATTAAATGGCCATCTGTGTAGTTAACGCCCGTGTCCAATTGCAATTATGCGGAATTTTCAAATAAAGCTGTTTTACAAAGAAACAGGTTCGGCATATATGTCATAAATTCAAATAATTATATGCCTGGTCATCCGGGAATTGGAGAATTGGCAGAAGACTGCTGACTTCATACAGTTCAGGTAGGTAGCAATACAAACGCTCAATGTTGCTGACGTGATTGTTACACTGGTTGAAGTATGTTCCAAACTATCACAGACAATCGACTGTCAAAGGGCAGGGATGGCTTCAAAACGTTCCGGGATTTAGTTGTTTCAAAATGGTCAGGGTCGGGTAACAGAGTGTAAATGGGGCGCAATAGGAAAACACGGATAGTATCGCAGCTGCAGAAAGGGAGGACAACTTGGAGCGTTTGCTTTTTAATAGATAGTGTGACGAAGACTCAAACATGAAGCTGATCATTCCGTTTGGAGTATTCTATACAGCCGCCCACCAGATCAACCAAATAAGTGCAACGGGAACGGTAAAGATCCGATCGGGAAGCCGATACATGACATCGGCCATGATATTGTCTCGGGTAACTGAAACTTCCAGAATATTCCCTGGCACCTCCCCAGGGTAAAAGTTCTTGGTATGGCATAATTTCTCAGTTGTGTCTAGGAAGGTTTCATCTCACTATATGAACACAGGCGGACTGGCGATCATTCCATACCGGATCAAATATTAGAAAAGGAAACGGATCAGGTGACAGATATCTGGGTGGGTCAGCATTTCAGAGCAATAGGGCAAATCTGCCCTCTATTTAACTTGCACATGGATAGGACCAGGGAGCATTGAATGTGTTTAGTTGCGGGTCTGCGGTGTATGGTGCTACCTGTCAGGAACATGGGAACGTACATTAGGAAATGATGTACTCTGGGAAATGTGCAACAGATATGTGGAGATTGTTTAGGGACCACTGACATGGGGTTCAGTAAGGGTTTGTCTCATTAACACAGGGCAAGGATGATAGCATAAAGTAACCCCAGGTGGCAATAAAGTTGGAACAACTCGTCAAGAGGAAGAAAGAAAGGTACTTAAGGTTTCGGAAAAAAAGGATCTGGCAGGGATATGGAAGGTCACAATGCACACAGAAGAGAATTTACTAATGGATTTCAACATTTAGAAGTGGGATTTGAGAAATCCTTGGCGAGTTGCACTGTGAAGAACAGGAGGAGACTGGAGACAGTGTGGGCAGATCAGAGGAAAAAGAGGAAATCTTGCGTCTGGAGTCCAAGCTCCTCACTGAATACATTAATGAATGTGAACACAGCGTCAAAAGGCAGACATGCTCGAAAGTGCCGGCGCTGAGAAAGAGGATGCGCTGCAAACTTGGAAAACACTATGATAGATGATTCCCCGGTGCCGGAATGGATACAGTTCAGCTGATTTGGGAAGGGAAACGAAGATATTGCTGAGATTCCGGACAGGATATTTCTTTTTTCCTTGACCACGGAAGAAGAACTAGAAGATTAGAAGGTGGCAAATGTTATGCAAATTGCAACAATGCATTCATATCTTCAAAATATTTCAGAAAGTGACATGCTCTTATTTGTTCAATGGTTAACAAACATCTGTAATTGCAATCGTAAACCATTTAATGAAGCCTTTCGACTCCAAGACAAAGAGGCGCAGAAGGTAACGTATCGTCCACGAGTTAATATTCAACACAATTAAAACATGACGTCTCCAAACCTCCAACGACTTGCAGGATTACTGACCTGCAATTTCTGACCAAGGATAGGATTCGGATTAAATGAACCTTCGTTGTATAGTATCGCGGCTAATCATCCCTTTTACCTACTAGCACCTCTGAAGCAACAGATCTGTTCACCGTACTGAGACCACTGTCACACCCACCTCCAAATCGGAACTACAATCTTCATTTGTTTTCTGTATTCTTTCAAACTTATTTACATCTTTCCTGCAGGTAGATGAGCCCAACAGCACACAGTATTCCAAATTAGGCAGCAATGAAATCTTAAACAGCATCAACATAACATCCTCACAACTGTACTCAGTACATTAGCCTATGAAGTCAAATGAAGTCAAAAGTTTATTTTTTTACGACCTGGACCGTGGCCATCCACAACTTCCAAAGCAAAAGGCCTCAGCACGTATTCTAAAGAACTTAGGAGAGTGAGACGTGGGAATCTGAGGCGAGCATACATCAGCACTTCAGAGAATTTCGGAAAGATATGCAGCCTTCGAATTTCCCATCAGTTCCTGCAAATCACTCTCATCCGTGTATTTCTCCAATCATCTCTTAAACATTAACATCGGTATCTCAGTTACCATTGGTGTTGTCAGCACTGTCTACACTCCGACCACCCTCTGGGTGAAGAAGCCTCCCCTCATGATTCCCTTAAACATTTCACATTTCACCCTTCACCCATGATCTCCAGTGGTATTCTCGCCCAACGTCAGTGGAGAAAGCCCGCTTGCATTTACACTCTCTGTTCGCCTCATAATGTTGTATACCTCTATCAAATCTCCCCTCCGTCTTCTACTAGCTCGGAGTAACCTTTCCTTTTAATTCAAAACATTCAGTCCCGGCAATGGCCGTGTAACTTGTTTTTCCTGCATTCTTTCAATCTTATTTGCATCTTCCCTGCAGGTAGTTGAGCCCAAGCGTAAACAATATTCCAAATTAAGCCCCAATAAAGCCTTAAACGACAGAAACGTAACATCCAAACTCCTGTTCTCCGTACTTTGGTCTAGGAAGGCCAATGTGCAAAAAGATCACGACGTTCTCTAACTGTGCCGCAAATTTCATTGAATTACGGACCTGCATTCCCAGATTCCTTTGTTCTATCGTACTCCTCAGTGCCCTATCTCTCATTGCGTCAGAGCGACCCTGGCTTGCCCTCCCAAAGGGCAACATCTAACAGTTGTGTGCGTTAAATTCGATCTGACAGTTTTCAACACATTTTCCCTGCTGGTCCAGATCCTGACTCATGCTCCGGTACTCTTTCCGCCGTCGACTACACCCGTAATGTTGTTGTCATCGGCAAACTTGCTGATCGATTTGATGACATGATTATCCAGATCGTTGATATAGATTACAAATAACAACGGACACAGGAAGGATCCCAATTTACTTCCTCATTGTGAAAGCCAAGCGACTGACCCATCCCGAGCATCCTCCCATGTAAAACCTTTCAAGTTCCTTCCATCCACTGCCTTGCCGTCAACACCATTGCTGGTCACTACCTCGTAAAGCTTTGTACGTTTCGTTAGACATGACCTAATACGCACTGGCCCATCCTGACTATCGCTAATATTCCTGTTTGTCCATATACTTCCCTTCATACCCCATGACCAGATTTAACACCGAGGACAATTCCTCCTTACGTAGAACTTGACGAGTCCTTTCTCGGCAAAACTATCATTATCATCCTGTGGCTGTCACTGATATTTATGGCCTATTGTTAAATGATCCTGCAATATTATCAGGCGCATTGAGAGTAGTCTGGAAACGGTGTCGTAGCTTTAAATAAATAATCGACTGGACTTAAATAATGAGATGCGGTACAGTAGATAGAGCACAGAACATAGAACATTACGGCATTGTACAACCCTTCGTCTCACGAGGTTGTGACATACTTTCAACTAATTCAGAATGACACATCCCCACTGCAAGTGAATCAGAATTAGAAACAAATTTAATATCACAGGCTTACGTCGTGAAATTTGTTAACTTTACAGTAGCAGTACAATTAATCTCCCTCCCGGTGGTAACACTGTGTCGAGGGCATGTCCTGTTGGTGCGCAACTTTAGTGATGGACGCCACTGTTACAGAAATCATCACTGTAATAATAATAAGTGTAGCACAGAGAATCTGCACTTATCAGCAAGTATATTTTATTATTTCAACTATAAAACACGAAGGTTCAAACGCCATCTTCACTCCACGACACTCCATGAGCAGTCAATGAACAGAAAAGTCATTACCCGGGAACCGATTCGAGGCTGGCCAGAGAGAGGGACTCGGGAGAAAGAGACGGGGACAGAGACTGGTGAGGTAGCGAGAGAAAGACGAGGGCAGAGGAAGACCCTAGGGAGGGGGCCGGGGAGGTCGAGGTATCTGGTGTGGAGAGAGATCAGTGTTTCGAGAGTGACACTAGATGTGGACTGAGATCGGAGTCGGGAGTTTGGTGGTAAAAAGCGGGAGAGAGATAGCCAGGAGAGAGAAACGCAACGGAGACGGGGACGGAGCAGAGACCGGAGGCCGATAGATTGACTGGATGAGAAACAGACTGGCGGAGTTAAAGTCCAGAGGAGGGCGAAGGGTTGGGGTAGGTAGAGAGAGAGAGAGAGAGAGAGAGAGAGAGAGAGAGAGAGAGAGAGAGAGAGAGAGAGAGAAGGAAAAAGCGGCCGAGGTTATGGAGAGATCAGATAGAGATAATGTGAGAGACGGGTGGGGGGAAAAAGAGACTGGGGAATGTAGAGAGACGGCGGCGAGTGTCTGAGAATAGAAGGACGGTGAAGGGGGGAGAAGAGAGATGCAGCCAAGATTCTAGGAGAGGAGAACTGCAGAGGGAGAGAGAAACTGAGCGAGACAGAGTGGGGCGGAGTAAAGGGAGAATTGTATGACAGAGCTAGTGTAGAGAGATGAGGCAGAGACTTGGGACGAAATGACTGAGGGGAGAGTCTGGGAGAGAGACCGGTGAAATAGAGAGAGATCGACGGGGAGGGGGCAGGGGAAGTCGAAAGTTCTGGGCTGAGGAGAGATACTTGGGAATCGGGGTGTGGAGGGAGATTGGAAGAGAACTCAGAAGGGGAGATTCCGAGACGCGGCTGTGTGATGGGTAGAGTAGGAGTGACGGCACGTAGAGAGAGAAACTTGTGGGAGGGAGAGGTGGGAGGGAGAAACCAGGATTGGGAAGTCAATGGAGAGAGAGAGAGAGAGAGAGAGAGGGAGAGAGAGGCGGGCTTAGGTACTGGTGGCCAGAGGAGTTGGGAAGATGGGTGAATACAGGGAGACGGGAGATTATAAGAGCTGGGGAGGGAACTAGACACTTAGGTTGAGAGAGAGTGTGAGAGAGAGACTAGGATGAGGTAGGGAAGTGTGAGTCAGAGAATACTGTCCAGAAATACACTGAGCGATTTTGACTTTCCTACCTGCGGGGTATTCTGGGATTACAGCGCTTACATTCTATAGTCCCTCTGACCATTTCTCTGACCTCTCCCACCCCGCCTGCTTGACCCGAGTCCTTCCCACACCGTATCCGCGATCTCACTTTCCTCAACCTGTCTTCGCGATATTCATCCTCCCTCCCCGTCTCTGTGACCACAAAATACTGCTGATGTAACGAAAGCGCAAAGTGGTATGATGAAACTCTCATACAGCGTCATGTTAGTAACGGAACACTCTGGGCAATTTCTAGCGTTTGAGGCAGGAACCGAACTCACCCGAGAAGAAAAATACGGAGACTCGAAAGCCGGCGCGGAGACAGCGCCTAGTACGCGCAAGAGGTCCAATCGACCATGGTGGTTCAACTCTGTTTTGCCTCAGGATTTAAATTTTGTTAATTTCATTAAAGAACAAATTGTATTTTTCTTTTCAACTAACTCAACGGAAGAAATTTCCAGTGGAACATTATGGGATACCTTTAAACTATATAGCCGTGGGCAATTTTTTTCTACTTTGCAGGAAGAAAGCAGAGGGTAGCAGTGGAAGGAAAGTATTCTGCCTGGAGGTCGGTGACTGGTGGAGTGCCGCAAGGATCTGTCCTGGGATGCCGGCTGTTTGTGATTATTATAAATGACCTGGATGAAGAGGTGGATGGAAGTTTGCAGATAACACGAAGATTGGAGGAGTTGTGGGTGGAGCTGTAGGTTATCGAATGTTACAGGATGCAGAATTGGTTGAATAGCGGCAGATGGAGTTCAATCCGGGGAAGTGTGAGGTGATGTATTTTGGAAGGACAAACCAGAAGGCTGAGTGCAGGGTTATTGGTCGGTTACTTAAGAGACTGGATGAACAGAGGGACTTTGTGGTTGAAATCCATATATTCCTCAATGTCGCTGCACAGGTTGATAGGATGGATAAGAAGGCCTATCGGATCATAGGGGGATTGAGTTCAAGAGTAGTGAGGACATGTTGTAAATCTACAAACCTCTGGCGAGAGCACACTTACAGTATTGTGTTCAGTTCTGGTCATCTCATTATAGGAAGGATGTGGAAGCTATGGAGACAGTACAGAGAAGATTTACCAGGATGTTGCCTTGATTTGAAATCAAGTCTTATGAGACAAGTTTAGCAGAGCTGGGACTTTTCACTTTGGTGCGTAGAAGAATGAGAGGGGACTTGCTAGAGGTCTACAAGACTATGAGAGGTATAGATCAGATGGATATTCAGCACCTGTTCCCCAGGGCACGAATAGCAAACACCAGAGGGCACGGGTACAAGGTTAAAGGAGGGAAGATTAGGGGAGACATCAGGGGTAAGTTTATTACACAGAGGTTTGTGAGTGCCTGGGATGTTGGCGGAGGCTAAAACATTAGGGGTATTTAAAAGCCCCTTGGACAGGCACATGGATGAAAGAAATATAGATTACGGGGTAATGTGTGTTTAGTACATTTTAAGGAACATATGGGTCGGCACAACATCGAAGGCTGAAGGGCTTGTACTATGCTGTAGTATTCGAGTGTCTAGTGTCTAGAAGTCCCACTCATAGCAGATAATTCAAAGGTTAATTTGTTATCAAAACATGTATCCATATACACCTCTGATTTTTTCTTCTCCAGACAGCCATGAAACAGAGAAAGAACATCAACGCCGTTCAGAGAGAAACATAAAATTCCTCCCCCCACACACACACACACAAACATAAATGGAATGGCAAGCCGATCGTCAACCTCAAAAAACTCCTCTCCCCGCACAAAACGCAACAACAACATCGACAACCCTCCCCGCAAAAATAAAACCTAACGCCGCAGAAATGTGGAGGAATTGGTGTCACCAGTGTAGAGGAGGCCACATCGAATTAGGCGACCCCAGGAGATTCACAGGTGAAGTGTCACCTCACCTGGAAGGATGTTTGGACAAAGGAGAGAGTTCATCCGTCAGGCCCTTTCACTGTGACACCCCGAACTCAAAACTAAATCCACCCAACCAAGTCTGGGCGAGGTTTTATGACCAATAAACTTAATTTCTTTCTGCTCTCAGCTGTCCAAAAGATTCACTGACTTTTAGATGAAGGGGTATCTATGGTCCACATGTTAAGGTTGTTGAGTTTACCAGGAGACAAAGGCTGCCGAGACGAGAGGTTTTCTGTTGACTAGTACACTGTGTGTGGACCCCGCTGACAATTCTGGTGTTGTGACCCGAATCGAGACAAACACCACGCTGCCCACTCCACCAACAACACGGCAGAGCCGGACACATAACAGAGGACATTACATCCCACAACACTGGATTCAGTGATGAAACCCATGATTAATGTTGTTGTCCCACTGAAATAATAAGAATCGTTCATTCCGGTGTTTTTAAATCCGAGCTCTCTCTCCACGGGTGACGTCACCCACAAACGGCCGTCAACAGAGGATTCTGGACCTGAGCTATCCCATTGGTGCGAAGTGATGTCAATCACTGGTGACACCCAATAGCGGATGGAGAGCATCCAAGAGGGCGGTAGCCCCGCTGAATCCGTCTCCCGCTCCCTCAGCGAGCACCCTGTCAAAGCGGTGCCAACCCCAAAGTAAATGTCCCTCTTTTTGATTTATTTCCATTTCCATCCGAGAGAATTTACGGCGCTTGTGAATTGTCTCCTGCGGCCGGATTTTGATGTATCGCTGATAGGTTGGAGGAAACTGCTCGGCCCATCGGCTTGAATCAGCTCCCAGGGGAGTTAGGGATCCCGGCAGAAGACGGAGGGGAGGGGGATATTATTGAAAAGATACCAGTGGTGTGAAAAGGAGCAAACACGATATTTGTCCCTGTGGGAATAGGAGGGGTTTAGCTTTGGAAATGCCTGAGACCATGGTGGTGGTGAGCTGGTGGACAAACACAGAAAGACTGTTTAACTCCGGGTCGGGCCAATGGTCTGGGAAAAGTGGGGATAGGAGTGGTGTTGGGGGGTAATGATGGACTGGCCCGGGATCTTATTGAATGAAAGTACAGGCTGGAAGGGCCGACTGGCTTGCTCCTGTTCCTGTTGTCTCTGTGTTTAAGGAGATGGAATAACCAAATCCTTCCTTGGTCTGCAAGATGTTTCACTATGTGTTGTAAGGACCGGTGGTAGGAGCCCAGTTTTTCCCAAACTGTATCAGCAATCTGACCGAGGGACCAAATCCAACATTTCTGAGTCTGTTGTAGACACGAAAGTATAGGTATATACTGATAATGACACAAATGTATATTAAGATATTGTTAAGGACATAAAACTTATATCTCTACATTGTTAATGAGATTTCTAAGTCTGCTATTGATACATAATATATATAATATCATTGCATACAACCTGTATTTAAAAACATAAAACACATTTCGATATTGTTAATGACGGAGAATCGTATAATTTGTGTTCCGTGTGTTATCTGAATGTACTTGCCTGTGATGCTGCCACAGGTCAGTGTTTCTCTGTACCTGTACCTTCCCGTACTTGTGCACTTCGTTATGAATTCCACAGGACCCCACAAAACTCAGTGAGATTTGATTATCATCTTGTCATCTCAGTGGGAGAAATGTAAAGAGACAGTACATTGTTAAACACAAGAGCCTGAACATTGTTGATGAGCAGAGGGAACCTGGAGTCCAAGTTCACCGCTCCCTGAAAGAGACTACTCAGATCGACAGAGTGGTTAAGAATGCAAATAGTATGCTTACCTTTATAATCAAGGCGTTGATTTCAAATGCCAGGAAGTTATGTTAAAGCTCGAGTTTGGCCACTTCTGGAGTATTTCATACAGTTTTAGTAACATCGTTCTCGGAAGAATGTCGGGGTTTTGGAGCGATTGCAGACGAGCATTACCAGGACATTTCCGGGATTACAAGGCATGCATAATTTCAAATGGCATATGCCAAAGTTTACATTGTTTCGTTCTAGCTTTTTCACTTTAGGATCATTTATATCATAATATAAACTGTTAATTCAGTAACTGTCTATTTCTGGAGGACCATCAGTGATTGTCCTTGATGTGTTCTTCCACCAAGTTCTATCTGCTCACTCCGTGCTATATTGTTCATATTTTGCCTGTACTTTATCAATAATTATATATCAGCAATCTTCCTCCTACTCTCACCTAATTGTGAAGTATTCTGCCTCACAGAGTTATTTCCGCGCTCAGTGCTTGTTACCTAGAACTAGAAGAGGATTTATTGAATGCAGCATGAGGTAGGGTAAAGGCAGCCATTTCAAATTTTAGTTTCAACGGTATGATATGGCAGCTGTGTTAATTTTATATAAAGGCACTTTACAGGACAATGTCAGGGTAGCAGACTGTCACCTGAAGTTTAATTGAAGTTGGATAACGCGACAAGAGAATGGTCCAAAAGACAAGAGAAAATAAATAAGACAATAATTTCAAAAGAAAATTTCGCGTTTTGGAATGGCCGAGCCAAAGCCCTAACGTTAATCCCATAAGAATGTTGTGGAATGGCCTGAAGCAACAGTTCAGGCAAGGAATCCCACCAACATCCCAGAGTTGAAGCGCGTTGAATGTGTGTACTGAATGAAGAGAAAACTAATGATGATCCCTTTTCCATTCTGGTTCCATCTGCCCATTCCCCACACATCTTGTTTAAACTCTGTCCAGCCTGTATCCCACCATCCCAATGATATACATCAACCATCTTCTTCAAAATCTGTCCAGTCTGTCTCCCAACACATCAATAATACATATCAGCTATCATGTTCAACCTCTGTACAGCACTTATCCCACCACCTCAATGATATACATTAAGCATCTTGTTCAACCCAGGTCCAACCTGTATCCAACCACCTCAATATGTATCAAGCATCTTGTTCAACCTCTGTCCAGTTTGTATGCCCTCACTTCAATGATATATATATATCAAATTTCTTGTCAATTTCTGATCAGTCTTTATCACATCAATAATTACAATTTTAGGCTCAACGTTACAAAATGGCGAAGTGTTAATCTTGACAGTATTTAAAGTGAGTCTGTTATTTCATTGTCATTTTTGGAGAGCTACTTTCTCTGTTGCCAGGGTAACAGCCCATGTGACTTGCAGGCAGTGGTGCACATTTTTATCGCTCTCTGGTCACGGTCACTCAGTGAGAGACAGCGGCCTCGGGAGCAGATGTGACAGACTGATAGTGGGGTGGGGAGAATTTTGTGAGCAGTGAATGTAACGACTGTATTAGCTGTGTGTTGGAATGAAGACGAAACTAATGAATGTGGGCATTACATTTCTGCAACTTTGTTCAGGCCGTCACAGACATCCCGTAACCAGTCAATAATTGTGGATCATTTAAAGTTAAAGGAGAAAAAGCTGGAAACGTTCAGCAGATCGGGCAGTAACTTGAACAGTCCCAGTCCTGATTCCGGATCTTCCACAGTTTCTCTTTCCACAAATCTAATCTGATGAAGCGAGTTTCCAGTACTATTATTTCAATTTTATATTAAAAACATTTTATTCCTGTTAGCCTACAGGAAATATGATGACCAATTGTGCTGGGCAAGACCTGATTTAACAAAAAGACCATAATAAATTGAATTCGGTTTGTTTGCAGGGGACAATGTGAAACGTATCCCCGGTATCTGGTGACTCACGCCCAGGTTTTCCAGCCCGATCATTGGTCCAGTCAGATGACCATCAGATTCCCATTCTGCCATAAGTTGACGCAGTGTTAGTTTTTGAGCCCTGATTGACCGAAACACTGCATCATATTACAGGTAGCAAGGAGTCCTGGGAGAGTTGCTGTTTGGACTGTAATCATTGAAACTACTACTGTCGCCTCATTGTGAATTATTTTGCCTCACTATCGGTGTTTATTAACTAGAAATATCAGACGATGTATTGAATGGAGCCTGAGGTAAGATAAAGGCAAACATTGCAATTTTAGTTTCAACGTTATAAAACTGCTGTGTGTTAATTTTATATCACTTTACGGGAGAATGTCAGTGTAGCACTCTGTCAACTGGACTTTAATTGCAGTTGGGTAATGCAAAAAGACAATGATCCAAAAGACAAGAGTAAATCAATAAGAGAATAATTTTAAAAGAAAATTAGAATGGCCTAGTCATAGTCCTAACGTTAAGCCCTTAGGAAGTTGCGGAATGGCCTGAAGCAGCAGTTCCGTCGAGGAATCCTACCAACACCGCAGAGTTGAAGCGGTTTTGTAAGGCGGAATGACATAAAATTCTTCCAAGCCGATGTGCAGGAAGATCAACAGTTAACGGAAGCATTTGGTTGAATTTATTGCTGTACGGGGGATTGGGGGCGCGGCGGAGTTGGGGGGGAGGGAAGGTCACACCAGTTAATGAAAGCCAAGGTTCACAGAATTATTTTGAACAAGTACATGCAATATTGAATGATGTTAATCTTGTCATAACGAGACTCACAGCGTTTGAAATTGACCCTGTTTACATTTTCGGTCATTTTTGGAGAGCCGCTTTCTGCATTGCCAGGATAACAGCCCACTTGACCGGTATGGAGTGGTAAACATTTTTATCGCGCTCTCGTCACCGTTGCTCAGTGAGAGTTAGTGGCGTCAGGAGCAGATGTAACAGACTGATAAAGGGGTGGTGGTGATGCTGTGAGCATTGACTGTGTGTACTGAATTATTCCTGTGTTGGAATGAAGAGAAAACTAATGATGGTCCCCTTTTCCATCTAGTTCCATCTGCTCATTCCCCGCGCATCTTGTTTAACCTCTCTCCGGGCTGTAACCCACCACCTCAATGATATATATCAATCATCTTGTTGAATATCTGTCCAGTCTGTATCCAACCAACTCAATGATATATATCAACCATTTTGTTCAATCTCCTGTCCATTCTGTATCCCACCACCTCAGTGATATATATCAACCATCTTGTTCAGCCCCTGTCCACTCTGTATCCCACCAGCTCAGTGATATATATCAACCATCTTGTTCAGCACCTGTCCGTTCTGTATCCCACCACCTCAATGACAATCTGTATCGCATCAATAATTACAATTTTATTTTCAACGTTACAAAATGGTGAAGCGTTAATCTTGACAACATTTAAAGTGAGTCTGTTATTTCATTTATTTTTTGTCACTTTTGGAGAGCCATTTTCTCTGTTGACAGGGTAACCGCCCATGGGACTTGCAGGGAGTGGTGCTCATTTTTATCTCTCTCTGGTCACGGTCCCTCAGTGAGAGACAGCGGCCTCGGGAGCAGATGTGACAGACTGATAGTGGGGTGGGGAGGATTTTGTGAGCAGTGAATGTAACGACTGTATTAGCTCTGTGTTGGAATGAAGGCGAAACTAATGAATGTGGGCATTACATTTGTGCAACTTTGTTCAGGCCGTCACAAACATCTTGTAATCAGTCAATAGTTGTGCATCATTTAAAGTAAAAAGAGAAAATGCTGAGACCGTTCAGCAGATCGGGCAGTAACTTGGACAGTCCCAATTCAGATACTGGCTCTTCCACAGTTTTTCTTTCCACACATCCTATCTGATGAAACAAGTTTCCAGCACTATTATTTCAATTTTGTATCAATAGCATTTTAATCCTGTTAGCCTACAGAAAATATGATGGCCAATTGTGCCGGACAACTCCTCACTTAACAATAAGATAACAATAAATTGTGTTCAGTTTAGCTGCAGGAGACAATGTGAAACGTATCGCTTGTATCTGGTGACTCATGCCCAGGCTTTCCAGCCCGGTCATTGGTCCAGTCAGATGATCGTCAGGTTCCCGTTCTGCCATAGGTTGATGGAGTGTTAGTTTCTGAACTCTGATCGACCGAAATACCGGTAACAAGGAGTCCTAGTGTTGAGGTCTGGGCTGTAATTCTTAGTACTTATACAGATGGGACACGATGTTCCTCCTTCCAAATGAATCAGAAGTCTCGGGCATCTGGACATTGGTTGTGGATATATCGCTGAATACACCATTTGCTGTGAGATGTGTGGACGATGTGCGAGGCTTCTGGCGTCGGTAAGTGACAGGATCATCTGTGTGACACTGTGAGGTTGTGTCATGGGATATCCTAGTTTCAGATCAAGTAAAATGGACCCGGGGGGTCAACTTGCCCAGGTTTATAAGGTGTTGAGCGAGTATTTCTGGTCTGTGTGTTCATTGTTCAAACCGTGTTTGTAAATTCCCCCTCACTGTCACACGTCCGCCAGGCAGTGGAAATCTAACAGAAACTAAAGATGCTGGAGAGCTGCAGTAAAAACTGAAAATGTTTGAAGTAATTGTGACGAACGGTGTAAACCTGAATCGTCAAATTTGTTCCTTTCCCCACAGCTGTTCCTTACCTGCTGAGTGTTCCTGGTAATTCCAGTTTCCCTTTACTACATTCACCCTGGACTGGTTTATATTTCCTGAAATTAACCTGATTTAACCTGGGAATGGAAATGGCACTAAATTGTTCTGGTATCCATTTGCCTGTTGTTCCTGGGAATCTGTTCAGTGTAGTTGTTAATAACAAGGTTCACATGAATAATCTCAGAAATGATCGGCTTTATGAATGAGGAGCATTTGATGGTTCTGGACCTGTGCTCGATGGAGTTTAGAGGGACGGTGAGGGTGGTGGAGGGATGTATGGTTAATAAACCTACCGAATGCTGAAAGGCCTGGATACAGTGGACATGGAGATGATGTTTCCATTAGACAGAGAGTCTGTGATCTGACAGCACACTCAGAATAAAGAAGCCTACCTTTAAAATTGTGTTGACAGAAAGGCAGACAGACAGACAGACAGACTTTACTGATCCCAAGGGAAATTAAGTTTCGTTCCAGTTGCACCAACCAAGAATAGAGTTGAAATATAGCAAAATAAAACCAGGAATAATTAAGTAATGATAAGTAAATTATGCCAGTGGAAATAAGTCCAGGACCAGCCTGTTGGCTTAGAGTGTCTGACACTCCAAGGGAGGAGTTGTAAAGTATGATGGCCACAGGCAGAATTGACTTCCTGTGACGCTCAGTGTTACATCTCGGTGGGATGAGTCTCTGGCTGAATGTACTCCTGTGCCGAACCAGTACATTATGGAGTGTTTGGAAGTCATTGTCCAAGATGGCATGCAACTTGGACAGCATCCTCTTTTCAGACACCACTGTCAGAGAGTCCGGTTCCACCCCCCCACAACATCACTGGCCTTACGAATGAGTTTGTTGATTCTGTTGGTGTCTGCTACCCTCAGCCCGCGGCCCCAGCACACAACAGCAAACATGATAACACTGGCCACCACAGCCTCGTAGAACAACCTCAGCATCGTCCAGCAGATGTTAAAGGGCCTCAGTCTCCTCAGGAAAATGAGACGGCTCTGACCTTTCTTGTAGACAGTCTCAGTGTTCTTTGACCAGTCCAGTTTATTATCAATTCGTATCCCCAGGTACTTGTAATCCTCCACCATGTCCACACTGACCCTTTGCATGGAAAGGGTTCACTGGTGCCTTGACGCTCCAGAGGTCCACCACCTGCTGTTTAGTTTTTTTTTTCCACAGTAAGCTGCAGATGATTCTGTACGCACCAGGTGAGAAAGTTTCCCACCGTAGCCGAGCTCAGCCTCACCTCCCTTGCTGATGCATCCAACTATGGCAGAATCATCAGAAAACTTCTGAAGATGGCAAGACTCTGTGCAGCAGTTGAAGTCTGAGCTGTAGAAGGTGAAGAGAAAGGGAGACAGGACAGTCCCCTGCGGAGCCCCAGTGCTGCTGACCACTCTGTCTGACACACGGTGTTGCAAGTGCACGTACTGTGGTCTGCCAGTCAGGTAATCAATAATCCATGACACCAGGGAATCATCCGCCTGCATCACTGTCAGCTTCTCACCCAGCAGAGCTGGGCGGACGGTGTTGAACGCACTGGAGAAGTCAGAAAACATGACCCTCACAGTGCTCGCCGGCTTGTCCAGGTGGGCGTAGACAAGGCTCTGCAGGTAGAAGAAGTCATTTTCAACTCCTCGTCGGGACTGCTAGGCGAACTAGAGGGGGTCTAAGTGTGGCATAACCATAGGCCGGAGCTGCTGCAGAACAAGACTGTCCAGCGTCTTCATGATGTGGGAGGTCAATGCCACCCAGTCTGTAGTCATTGGAGCCACTGAAGCGCGGCGTCGTCGGTACAGGGATGAGGCAGGACGTCTTTCACAGCCCAGGAACCCTCTGGAGACTCAGGCTCAGGTTGAAGACATGGTGAAGTACCCCACATAGCTGGGGGGAGGCACAGGCTTTGAGCACCCTGGGGCTGACACCATCCGGGCCTGCAGCCTTGCTTGAGAAAAATCTCTTCAGTTAAAGGATGGCTGCTGTGTGGAAACTGTTGCCGCAGAGGGTGGTGGAGACTGCCCTTTGAGTATATTTATGGCAGATTTTAATATGTTCACGATTGCTCAATAGCAGGGTGAAGGCAGGAATATGGTGTAAGAATAAAAATCATGTTTGAATGGTGGAGCAGACTCGATGGACAGAATCATCTAATTCTCCTCCTACATCTTGTGTCGGACCATAACTGAACGATAACTCCTTCGTATCCCGTATCAGACATTGGGAAGTGCGAGGGGAAATTTCAGATTTGTTCTTTGAGATCGTTATATTTGTCTTCAACATTTAAACTTCGATATACGGAAATAGTTTTTTTTTCTCATTTGTATTGTTCATGTGCTTTATTATCTCCCTAATTAAAGTTAGACCTGCGGTGAGAGATTTATTGGAAGAAAAACCCCAACTGGAAGGAAACCGAGACTGAAAACGAGGGAACAGCAACAAATGAACCAGCCCGAAGACTGAGAGCATCAACTGGACAGAACCCTCCTGACTCAGAGTTTCCATTGATTCGTTCAGCAGAAAGTCTGGTGAGTCTCCTTTAGTCAAACACTGGTCATTTAGACATTACATATCTATACAAAGGAAGGTAGGAAACAATTGGAATGAGACTGAATGTGCCAGTTATTCCTCTGCCAGACCCAGTTGCAATCACTCCAAGTTTGGTAATGTGTTGTCCGCAGCCCAGCTCTTTAAAGCCACTCACATTCCCTCAGTGTTTGCTCCTTTCAAACTTTTGCGTGTTTTGAAGCAGTTTTTGGTCAGTTCTGAGTGGGGAGAGGGAATGTCTGCGGTTTGTTTATACTTACTGTCTTTCAGAAATGTAATTGTTTGAACTTAATTTGTGCCGACTCACTAACCATATCCTGTACCTTCTGAACCAAATTATCGATTTACACGACAGGTAGGAATAGGTGTCACCCCGGGAACATCACTAAGCGCGTAACTCAAGTCCAAGAAACAGCTTCTCACCGTCAGCTTCTACTTCCTAACAACCACCTGTTTGCAGACTCTGGGGCCCTGTAACAAACTCAATGTTAACAACAAGATTAGACAGTATCTAATATAAAGAGGAACTTGTGCTTCCTGTGGGCAGGTCTGGCACATGTGACGCTCGCAAGGAAAACCTCAAGGAGGGCGATCAGCGGGAAAGGAAGAATGGACGAGGGTGTCGCGTAGGGTGCGGATGTGTGGGGTTGGGGGGTAAGGGAAAGATATGTTTGTTGCTACTATCCCGTTTGAGATGGCGAAAGTTACGGAGAATTGGGCGCTGGACGCAGAACCTGGTGGTGTGGTAGATGAGGACCAGAGGAAACCTCTCCCTTGTGGAGCCGCGGATGGATGGGCTGAGGGCAGACGGAAGATGGGCGGAGGAAATGCGGTTTAGGGCAGCATTGCTGGGGAAGAAAGGAAGAAGGAGGACATCTCATTAGTTCTGGAATGAAAAGCCTCATCCTGAGAGCAGATGCGGCGGGGACAGAGGAACTGAGAGAAGGGATGGAATAGGTATAGTGCAGGTAGCTGAGAGAATCAATGGGTTTATACAAGATGTCAGTGGATATACGACCTCCTGAGATGAAGAAAGATAGTTCGAGAAAAGGGTTCGACGAGTCAGTAAATGGACTAAGTAAACTTGAGAGCAGGCGCAGGAAGAAGCACCAATGCATTCTGAAGTGTTGTGTCAGAGGAGTAGGAAAGCGATACCGGTGCAGGCTTGGAACAAGGATTATTCCACATTCCCGGCAGTGGGTAGCGGTTAGGTCGAAGGTACATTGTGCTTATTGTAAATGTTATTGAGTAAGGGAGTGACATGACTTCACTTCTTTGTGCTTTGTTTAGATTGTACCTGTATTAAGGTGTAAAATCCCGCTCCCCATACTAACACTGGTTATCCAGACCAAAGAACAAACTGCCGCAGGAACTCAGTGGGTCGGGCAGCATCTGTGGAGGGAAATAGACCGTCAACATTCCGGGCCGAGACCCTCCCTCTGGAATGAGAGTGGACGGGAAATAGTCAGAGAAAAGAGGTGAGGGGTGGGGATGGGGCAAGAGCCGGGGAGTTAGAGGTGGATCCAAGTGAGGGGGGAGGTGGGAAAGTGGAAATAGTGAAAAGGGTGGGGGTGTGAGTGGTTGGGGCAATACGAGGCTGCAGAAGATGGAATTTAATTCCATAGAGGATTAACAAAGTGGTTAGAGAGTATTTGTTATAGAGAGTGCGATGAAGATTCGCCAGACTGATCCCTGGAGTGGTGGGTATCGGCAAAGTGAAAATTATTTGGGATTTGATGAGATTTTACCTGGAATATGGTGTAATATCCTGCTCCTCATAAAAACACGGGTTATACAGACCAAAGAACAAACTGCGGGAGTAACTCAGAGGGTCGTGCAGCATCTGTGGAGGGAAATGAACAGTCAACATTTCGGGCCGAGACCCTCCCTCTGGACTGAGAGTGGACGGGAAATAGTCAGAGAAAAGAGGTGAGGGGTGGGTATAAGGGTGGGCTGGGGAGAGAGAGGTTGATCATGGTGTGGGGGAGGCCGTGGGGTAGAAGTGGCGACAGTGGTTGGGAACTGAGTGGTGGAGTCAGAACAGAGCTGCAAATGATGGTGCCAAGATGAGGCCACCCTCGCGGTGGACGGTCAGCTCGTTAACTTCCGGCTGGGTTCCCTCACCTCATGGTATGAATATCGAATTCTCAATTTGGTGATCAACATTTCCAATTTCCACACTTACCCTATTCGCCAGTCTGACCTTTTACTGCTTTTCACCTGCCCACTACTTCTTTGTGGAACCCTCTTACTTATCTTCAGTCCAAAACGAGGGTCTTGGCCCGGAATGTCCACTGTTTGCACATTTCTATGAATGCTATCTGACCTGATGCCTGCCTGCTGCATTTTGAGGAAATTATTTTCATAGAGTATTGACAAAGAGGTTAGGGAGTATTTGCTACAGAGAGTGCGATAAAAATTCAGCAGACTAATTCCGAGGCTGTTGGAATTCTTAAATGAAGAGCGATCAAATTCGAAAACTCTTCCATTTGGGGAATTGAGGACTGACAAGTGAACACACTGAAATACCAAACATCTTTAACGAGTGAACTGAGGATCCGAGTCTCTGAGACCGGTGACGACTGTTCGAGACTGAGATGAGGAAATGTCTCCACTTGGAGGGTGGTAAATGTTTGCAAGTCCCCAGCACAGAGGGCGGTGAAGACTCAATGACCTTCTTTACATAAAACAGTGGCCGGCAGATGTGTGGAGCCGAAGGGATCGAGGAAATGAAGATCGGGCAGAAACATGTGGCTGAGATGGAAGAAAAGCCTCCATTTGTTGATGGTTAGACGGGCTGAATGGCCCCTGCTGGTGTTTCTGACTTGATGTTTCAGTGTTCCTGTACATTAAGGCCGGAGGATTGTGAATAGAAATTAGTGTTTATAAACATAGACTGATTTACATCAAACCTGCACAGTTCCATTCTGTGTATAAATTCTATGTGAGCCCGGCATGGGGATGAGCTCTTGACTCTATGACCAGGGAAAGTGGAAAGGGGAAGTGTACAGAGCAAAGCGTTGAAATGTATCTGCTGTCAATATGAAATACTGTGGAAAATGCAGCATGTGGGTCGGGCGGTATGTGATGGGCCATTCAGCGGAGTCACCGGTTCAGTAAGGAGAACCCCCACAAGTCACCTGATCCCGTTTCCCGCTCCCATTTTACCTCAGATCTGCAGCATCTGCGGATCACCCCCCCCCCCCCCCCGTGTATGTGTAGATTCATTTTCCGTCCGTTCAGACAAGGCAGTGAGATCCCGATCTGTCACGTTCACTCATTGAAGGCTTTTTTTTTCTTGACTCCACTCCACTATTATGACCTGCTAAGCGTAGCCAATGTTTCCCGATGTTTGATCGTATTTCTGAGAGAATTAAGCTTTTTCCAATCATCTGGGCTTCTCAAAAATTTTTAAACTTCTGTTAAGCCTCCCTCTAGAAGTTCAGAAATAGCAATCTAGGCCGAATACCATTTCCACACGATTAAAACGGGCTATCGGTTTATTAGTTTTCTGTTGTATTTTTGCGCTACTTAGTTAATTATATACTTATTGCATTTCATTGTGTCCGATATTGTTATGTATTGCATTCTGGTGCTGCCGCAGATTCATTTAAATGCATTTATCAGAAAATGAAGTTTCCCTCCTGAATTGCCAAAGGAAGACTCCAGCTGTCTTATACTTCCGCACAATTAAAATGGGGAAACAGTTTATTATTTTTGTCATGTACCGAGGTTCAGTGGAAGTCTTGTAATCGGTAAAATCCAGGCAGGTCAATACAGTATATTGAGGTGAAATCGGGTAAATCAATAACAGCGTAACAAATTATTGTGGTTAGAGAGAAAGTGCGGTGCAGGTATATATGTGGTGCAAAGTCACATCGAGGTACATTGTGGGGTCAGGAATCCATCTCGTCACACTGGGAACATTCAGTTCGCTTATAACAGCAGAATGGACACGGTCCTTGAGCCTAATGTTATGTTTCTGTTCTATTTTATCTTCGACCCGATGGGAGGTGAGAAGTGAGAATGTCCAGGTCTGTGGGGATCTTTGATTATGTTGCCTGCTTTACTGAGGCTGCGGGCAGGACAGAGGGAGTCCATGAAGGGGAGACTTGTTTCTCTGATCTGCTCAGCTGTGTCACAGTTCTCTGCTGTCTTCAGTCCAGCAGGTATCTCATCAGCTCAGTGCTATACTTATATCAACAACGTTTCTTCCAACAGTTGTCTTCATTGTGAAGTATTTTCTTCCGCCTTGTACCTCATTGAGTTTTCCAGGAATTGCTTTTTGTTGGCTAAAACTACCAGAGGTTTAACTGAATCAACACGCGGGGTAAATAGAGCCATTAAAATTTCAGTGTTTCTGTTACAAAATGGCTGCTTTGTTAATCTTTGTCACAATGTAACTCATAGCGGATGATGTGGATTTTGTTATTTCCTCTCTCAATTATCTTTTGGCGAGTTACTTCCTCCGTTTCCACGGTAACAACTGGCCAGAACTGCAACAGGAGTTGCACAATTTTATCGCTCTTTGGTCACTGCCTCTCAGCATCCTGTCAGTGGCCTCTGGAGCAAATGCAACAGAGTGACAGTGGGAGGAAAGGAGGCTGTGGGCATTGACTGTGTGGAATGTATTACACCAGGGTCAGAGTGGACTGAGAACTAACATATTAATGGTTGTGGCGATGGCATTTTCATCACACGGCCGAACAGTTTGGGGTGACACAAACATTTCTACAATCAGATTGTATCTGTGTGTTCAATAGAGAGGAAATACTACTGTTGCAGGGAACTTAAAGCAAGAAGAAGAAAATGCAGGATACGCCCAGCAGGTCGACAGCACCTTGAGCAGCCCCATTTATGAAACCGGGTCTTCGACTATTTCTACTTTCACAGATGTAGCTGAGATCCCAGCATTTTCTATTGCATAATTTTACATTATGAACATTTTGTTCCTGCCACACTGTGGAAAAAATGGCAGCTAACAGTGCAGGGTTAGATCCCACACAGCGATGACACAGGGATCAAATGTGCTCGGTTTAGCTGCTGTGGACAGGCTGAAGGACATCCTCATCCTCTGTACCGACCGGGGAACCAGCCTGAGCACCGGCACCGGCAGAGGGTCATTAGGTTCCAATTCACGATAGTTTGTGAATTGGAAATGTCCAGGAACACCACGGCAAATCGCTGGCACCAAACATCGCAGAGTTGTGTGTTATTATATTGGGACGAAGTCTCTGAGAAAATGGAATGGGCTGTTTGGGGCTTCAGTCCACTTGGTAATTATACAGGTGTTTATTGGGAACTTCTCAGTCTGCAGTGAAGCCGAGGATCCGGGCGTTTGGACATTGGTTGTACGGATATCACCGACTACAACACGTTTTATCTGTCAAGCCGACTCGATGACAGGAAGCAGAGAGTGAAGACTGAAGATTGATTTATTGAATGGAGGTTTGTGACGAGTGGCATGCAAGTGATAGCACTGAGGCCTCTATAATTCATTAATCAGGACATTTACTTGAATGTGAATGTGCATGGCATCGTCAGCAAGTTTGATATGAAATTCGGAAGTATGCTTGATATTACAACAGGATACAATGAATTTAAAGAGATCTTGATCAGTTATAGAGTTGGGATGTGGAATGGCAACTGTTTTTCAAATTGGACGAGTGACTGATGGTGCATGATGGACAGTCAGTCCATGGTGGGACTGAAATAGTGAATGGTGGGACACCGAGTGTGTGGAACAGAGAAACCGGGGAGTACAATTGTACGTTTTCCTGAAAGTTCAGCAAAGAAGGCTTTAACCATGCTGGCCTTCATCAGTTGTGGCATTGAGCTTTGGGTTATGGGCATTATATTGTGGTTACATAAATTACTGGTGAGGCTATTACAGGCCTATTCATAGCCAGAGGTTTGGCCAAGCTGGATCTTTATTCCGCTGAGCACAGGAGAATGAGGTGGTATTGTAGAAGTTTATAAAATCAGGAAGGGACATAGATAATTTGGTTGGTCGTGGTATATTCTCTCGGATTCAAGATCCAAGTTATTTAATGTCATTCCAGTACACAAGTGAAAAGGAGAATAACATACTCTGGATCTGACGCAGGAACAATAGAACAAACACAGGAAGATAAAGAGCACAATTATAAAAACACACACTACATATGATAGCTTTAAACATTGAACGTATGTCCATGAAATGATAATAGGAAGAGGAGTGTCTGGACATATGGTGACTGACAGGAAATTTTAAAATAGTGGTGATGGGGGTGTGGAGCGGTGAGTTAGTGGGTGGAGGTGTTGATTTCCTTCACTGTTTGAGAAAATAACTATTTTTGAGTCTACTGGACCTGGAGGTGATGCCACGTAGCCTTTCCTGTTGGGAGTGGGTCAAAGAGTCCATGCGCAAGACCGGGTGGGACTGTTGCCGGCCTCTTTCCCGCATGCACTGCACATAGTCCATTCTTTGCAGCCTTTTTAGAAAGTAGAGATGTTGGGGAGCGAGCATTGTGGAATGTGTTCTGGGACCATGAGGGGTTGTGTGAGATGTGCACGCCCAGGAGTTTGAAACTGCTTCGGGTTTCCACAGCTGCTGATGTAAAGACGTGTGTGAGTGGTGCAAGTTCTCCTGAAATGGACAACCATCTCCTTTGTCTCGTTGACGTTGAAGAAGAGGCTAACCAGTAGTCATTTGCTTCTGAAGGTATAGATTTGAAGACACATGAGTGAAGTGTTGACGATGGCCGTGAAGTCATCAGTGAGCTGGTGTCCACACTGACGGAGTACATGGACTGGGATGTTTTCTGGCCCGGCTGCCTCACAGGGGTTGAATCTCTGAACAGTCCTCTCATCTGCTGTTGTTACATTGTGTGGCTGTTCTCCTCGGAGAGTGCAGCTTTCGTGACTTGCTCGAGTTTCGAGCCTCGAAGCATTGTTTAGAGCGCACGGGAGGGGAACGTGACTCATGCAGTCAGCGCCATTTTTCCCAACGTAGTCTGTAATGCCGTTGATGCCCAGTCAAATATACCAAGGATTCTTCCCCAGGGTTGGGGAGTCCGAAGCCAAAGGCCACAGATACAATGGAGCGGAGAGACCAGAGACACCTGAGAGGCCATCTCAAAACACAGTGCGTGTGAGTATCTGGAACGATCTGCGCAGTGTTTGCATCGTTGGTTCTCTGCCTCTGGTTCAGCTTTCTCACCATGTTTGGAAATTCCCACTCATTTTCAGCTGTCTGTGACTCAAGTTGTAGGAGACCTGAAATCAAATCAGAAAATGTTTGAAGCCATTCCGACACAGCGAGTTGGAGCTGAAACATTAACTTTGTTTCACTTCACAGATATTCCTTATCTATTGACTGTTTCTCGCATTTTCATTTATTTTTAGAACATTACATTGGAATGATTTACGTCTCCTGGGAAATGGAATTGTATAGGACACACAACGTAATCATTCCCTTACAGAAACAGGGCTTTCAGACAATCTAGTCAGTGTCATTCTCCGCCTAGGCCCATATACGTGCACCCAGACCACAGCCCTCAATACCTCCCTTATCCATGTACCCATAGAAAATTCTCTTAAATTTTGCAATTTAACCTGAATTTGCATTCGTGAATTCTGATCGAAATAGTTCCTCCTCAGATTCCCCCTTAATATTCCACTTTTTGCCCTAAATCCATGACCTCACCAAACCTGAGGGGCAAAAAACTACATGAGTTCACGCTATCTATACCATCATAGTTTGTATACCTCAAGCAGGGGTATCCTTTGTAAACCTCTGGCAGGGGTTCGCAGTCTGGGAGCCACGGGCACCACGGTTAATGGTAGGGGTCTGTGGCATAAAACAAGTTTCATCACAATCTCTTGTGCTTCACAGATTTCTAACTTGTTCAATCTACCCCTGTGACTCAGCTCCTTAAATACTAACAACATCCGTGACTGCCAGGCCTCCTGCCATCTCTACACTTGCCTGCCAAGAGCTATTTAGAGTAAGCTGGTCCATCTCTGACGCATCCGTGCGCTTTCCTGATCTCTCCATCTCCAGAGACAGGTTGTTAACCAACATCTTTTATAAACTTACTGATTCCCGTGATAATCTCGACGATAACTCTTCCCAGCCTATCACCTGTAAATTTTCTCAGTTTCATTGCTCCCCCGGCATCTGTTCACAGGATCCGGCAGTCCTCCCCCCACTATTGATGCAGGCCTCAGTCACATTTACCGTACTTCCGTGCTCACCCCATCTTCCTACCACCGTAACAGTGATAGAGTTGCTCTTGTCCTTACCTACCGCCCCTTCAGCCTCTGCAACTTCCACCATCTCCAAAGAGATCTTACAGCTAAACATATTTTCAACTTCCTCGCCCACCCCAACCTCTTCTTTCAACAGGGATCACTCCCTCCATAATTCCCTTGTTCATTCATCCCTCCTCACTAATCTCCCTCCATCCACTTATCCCTACAAGTGGCCTAAGTGCTACAACTACCCGTACACCTCCTCCCTCCCCTCCATTCAGACACAAAACAGTCCTTCCAGCTGAAGCGACACTTCACCTGCGAATCTGCTGGTGTCATCTATTTTGTCGAGTGCCCCCGATGCGGCCTCGTTTACATTGGTGAGAACAGCCATAAATTGGGAGACCATTTTGCCGAGCATCCCTGTATCATCTGGCACAAGGGAGACTTTGCAGCGGCCAAACATTTTAATTCTGATCCCCATTCCGACGTCCCGGTCAATGGCCTCTTCTTGTGCCAAGATGAGACCGCCCTCAGGGTGGCGGATCAACATCTTATAATCCATCTGGGTCCCCTCCAACCTGATTGTATGAATAATGAATTCTCCTTCCAGTAAACAAAGCCCCCCCCTCCCCCCCCCATTCTGAACTTTCATTTCTCCCTGGGTCCCCTCATTCCCTTTCTCCTATTGACAACGCTCTGATTCTTTCCTCTCCAGCCCTTGAACTGACCATCACTTGACTTCACCTATCACCTTCCAGCTCCCCACTTTATCCCCACACCCCCCCCCCCGACCTTTGTATTCAGATCACTTCCCCCTCCTGCTCAGGAATGAAAAAGGCTCGTGGTCCAAACTGTGGACAGTTTACTCTTTTCCATAGCCACTGTCTGCTGTGGTGAATTTCTCCAGAATTTTGTCTGTGTTACTCTGGATTTCCAGCGTTTGCAAGCTTTCTCGTGTTTAAGTGTGGCAATGACCGTAAGAATTATTTGGGCTTTGTTAAGATTGTACCTGGAATATGATGTAAAATCCCGCTCCCCATACTAACACGGGTTATACAGACAACAGAACAAACTGCCGGAGGAACTCAGTGGGTTGGGCAGCGTCTGTGGAGGGAAATGGTCCGTCAGCATTTCGGGCCGAGCCCCTCCCACTGGACTGAGAGTGGACGGAAATAGTCAGAGAAAAGAGGTGAGGGGTGGGGATGGGGCAAGAGCTGGGGAGTGAGAGGTGTATCCAGGTGAGGGGGGAGGTGGGAAGGTGGAAATAGTGATAGGCGTGGGAGGTGAGTGATTGGGACAACACGGGGCTGCAGAAATGGAATCAAATTCTGTGGAAGATTATCTAACAAGTAAGAGAGAGTTTGTTTTAGAGATTCACCAGATTGATTCCTGGAGGACGTTGAAGTCTCAGTGATCGTCTTCACATAAAACAGAGGCCGGCAGTTGTGTGGAGACCGAAGGGATCGAGGAAATGAGGATAGGGTATAAACATTTTGCTGAGATGGGAGAGCAGCCGCCATCTTGTTGATGGTTTGATGGGCTGAATGGCCACCTCCTCCTGTTTCTCACTTGATGTTTCAGTGTTACTGTCCAGTGAGGCTCCGGGGGAATGTGAATAGAAATTAGTGTTTATAAACGGAAAAGTGATTTCAATGAAACCTGCACAATTCTTCTTCGGGTGGGAATTCAGTGTCGGACCGGGATGAGAATTGATCCAGTAACTCTGAGAACCGGGTGGTGGAGCGATGGGGACGGCGAAGATGCAGAGGGAGATATTAAAAATGTAGCTGGGCTAAATATGAAATAATATGTAAAATGCGGCCTGTAGATCGGGCAGTGTGTGAGGGGCGAGGAGCAGAGTCACCGGTTCAGACGGGAAACCCTCCACCCGTCACGTGATCCAGGTTCTCACTCCCATTTCAAACGCAGATCTGCAGCATCTGAGGGTTTCGCTTCCGAAGCCCCGCCCCCACTCTCACAGTCTCCGGATGGGCGGGGGTTTTCGTTCCGTTCTCTGTTGAAGCGGATCATCGTTTGGGAACCGGAGGACCGATCGCTTTCTGCGGGAACAATTGATCAAGTTCTCATCGGTGGGTATTGATAACCGGTCACTACGGGTAAACGTGACCTACATTTTCCCATCGGTGAGTACGGAAGTCGATCCCGGGGGAAGTTGGGCACCTGATGATGGGCAGGGAGTCCCGTTAACATCCTCGAACCGGTGGTCTCGTCCCGCTTCCAGGACACAACCTGTCGTGGTCGGTCCAGGTTATGGGACCTTTACACCGAACCGCCTGAGATGAGCCGCCGCTCAGCCCCTGGTGTTCTGCGTCCCGGGAGCGGGATGAGGTGGTGATGCCGAGACTGAACCCATCCATTAAGATGTACCTGGTGAACTTTACCTCCATCACCCGGGCCGGTACTGGATCCAAACTTCATTTGTATGGATGCCTGGGGTCGATAATTGTTTTACATATTTGCAGCACACTGGAAGCGGCCGTTCGGCCTATTGTGTTCTTGCAGACCGCGAGGGTTAACCAGAGTAATCGCACCCTCGGGAAACTCCTCCACGTGTATGAGTAGTTTCATCTTTCCCAGTTCAGACAGGACAGAGAAATCCAGATCTCTCACGTCCTCTCGGGGGACTGGGAAGTTTATTTCCATCTTCTTTCCATTACCACAACTTGCCGAAATGCTGACAGTGTTTCCCGATATCTGGCCCTATTAATGAGAGAATTAAGTCTTGTTCATTTATCTGGGTTTCTCGGAAAAGTGTCCACTCCCTCCAAAATTTCCAAAGGAGCAACCCAGGCTGTCTAATATTTCCACACGATTGAAATGTGGAATGTTTTCCATGTACCGAGGTGGAATAAAAATCATGTCTTTGGTATCATCCACAGAAATCAATACATTGCAGCAGTACATTGAGGTAAAACAAATCATTCTGGTTACAGAGAAAGTGCAGTGCTGGTAGTTATGTGGTGCAAGGTCACATCGATTTAGACTGTGAGGTCAGGAGTCCACTCGTCACGCTGTTCGCTTCTAACAGCAGAATGGACACCGTCCTTGAGCCCAGTGGCATGTTTCTGTGTTATTTTATCTTCGCCCCGATGGGAGGGTGAGAAGTGAGAATGTTCAGGGTTGTGGGGATCTTTCATTATGTTGTCTGTTTTACTGAGGCAGTGGGAAGTATAGACAGAGTCCATGGAGGGAGGGTTGGTTTCTATTACGTACTCAGCTCAATCACTGTTCTCCGCTATTTCATTCAATTAAAGGAAGAGCAGTATCCATATGAAGATGTGAAGTATCGAATGGGATACTTTCTGCGGTGAATTGATAAAGTGTGTCGAGTAGAAAATGACATATACCAAAATTCTTATTGTTTGTTCTGGCTTTGTTATATTGGAATCTGTTATCTACCAGTGTGTACTATTATTATCTATTATCTGTGTATTGCGGGAGGAACATCAGAGACCGCCCTTGATCCCATTCTCCCATCTGGCTCCATCTGCTCATCACCTGCCGATCTGGTTCAACCTCTGTCCAGCCTCTGTCCCACCAAGTCAGTGTTATATATCAGCCATCTTGTTCAACCTCTGCCCAGTCTGTATCCCACCACCTCAATGATATATATCAAACATCTTGTTCAACCTCTGTCCAACCTGTATCCCATCACCTCAGTGATATATATCAACCATCTTGTTAATCCTCTGCCCAGCCTGTATCCCACCACCTCAATGATAAATATCAACCATCTTGTTCAACGTCTGTCCAGTCTGTATGCCATCACCTCAATAATATATATCAACCATCTTGTTTAACCTCTGCCCAGACTGTTCCTATTGCTACAATGATATATTTCTACAAACTCTCTTTTAAACTTTGTCTTCACAATCAAGTTTTGCTTTCCATCTTTTCCAGAATTGTTTTTTTTTTGACAGTTAGGACTACCAGTGGTTTAACTGAACACAGCACGTGGCAGGGTAAAAAGCAGTCATTTCTATTTTAGTTTCACCTTTACAAAATGGCTACAGTGTTAACCTTTGCCATAATGTAACCCATAGCATCTGAAGTTGTGTTTGTTATTTCATTTTTTGTTTATTTTCAGTGAACCATTTCCTCCGTTTCCAGGGTAACGGCCCGTCAGAGCTGCAGCAAGTGTTGGACTTTTTATCGCTCTGTGGTCACCGCCTCTCAGCGTAGAGACAGTGACCTCAGGAGCAAATGTAACAGAGTGATTGATAGTGGGAGAAAAGGATGCTGCGATCATTGACCGTACGAAATGTGTTACACCAGGGTCAGAATGAACTCAGAACTAACAGAGTGGTTGGGGTGGGATGGTATTTACAGTTTAGGATGGCAATCAGTTACTATCTGTGCATTAAAATGAAGAGGGAGAAAATACTACAGTTGCAGGAAATTTAAAGTAAGGAGGAGAAAATACTGGAGACGCTCAGCAGATCGGCAGCATCTCGGACAGTCTCAGTTCTGGAACTGGGTCTTCCACCATTTTTCCTTTCAGAGATGTATTCTGATGTACTGAGTTCTCAGCATTTTCTACTGTATAATTTTACATTTTGTTCCTGCTACACTGCAGGAAACGTGGCAGCCAGCTGTGCTGGGCAAGATCCCACACAGCAGGAAGATTGTGATCAAATGTGCTCGGTTTAGCTGCTGGGATCAGGCTGAAGTGTATCCGCATCCTCTATACAGACCGGGGAACCAGCCTGAGCACCGGCCCCGGCAGCATTAGGTTCCAATTCCAACTCAGTTTGTGAATCGGAAATGGCAGGAACTCCACGGCAAATCACCGGCACCAAAGCGTCTTTGTATGGGTGATGATATTGGGCTGGTGACTCTGAGGATATGGAACTGGCAGTATACAGGCTTCAGTCCAGGTTGGTATTTCAACAGCTGGGATCGGAATTTTCTGTCTGCAGTGAAGCTGAAATCCCGGGATGTTGGACATTGGCTAACGGAAGATCACCGTCTAAATTGCCCACTAGGACATCATCAGTCAAGTAATTTGGAGATTATTTAAGAGTTAACTAGGGAGTTAGGTGAAGTTGGGCAGTGACTTTGTTCATCTGAACTTTGTTAAAGTCTGTAACAAGATTCCGCATGGCAGCTGATCGGGAAGGTTCGGTCACGTGGGAGTCACGGGGAGCTGGCGAGGTGGATTCACACCGAGCTCGAGAACAAGAAGCAGAGGGAGATGATTGAAAATGGTTTTATCGAATGGAGGCATGTGACCGGTGGGATGTGTGTGTCAGTGTCGAGACCTCTGTAATTAATTCATGACATTGATTTATATATGAACGTACATGGCACGGTGAGCAGGTTTGAATTGAATTAAAATGAATTGATTTCCTAAATCCTTCACATACATGTGGAGTAGAAATCTTTACGTTACGTCTCGATCAAAATGTGCAATGAAAGTAATTTATAATATATTGAACAGTCCATATAATACAGAGTACACTCAATTGAGCGTGAGTTAACTAGTCTGATGGCCTGGTGGAGGAAGCTGTTCCGGAGCCTTTTGGTCCTGGCTTTTATGCTGCGGTACCGTTTCCCGGATGGTAGCAGCTGGAATAGATTGTGGTTGGGGTGACTCTGGTCCCCAGTGATCCGTCGGGCCCTTTTTACACACCTGTCCTTTTAAAGGTCCTGAATCATGGGAAGTTCACAACTGCAGATACGCCGGGCTCTCCGCACCACTCTCTGCAGAGTCCTGCAATTGAGTGAAGTAAAGTTCCCATACCAGATAGTGATGAAGCCAGTCAGGATGCTCTCAGTTATGCCCCTGTAGAAAGTTCTTAGGATTTGGGGGCCGATACCGAACTTCCTCAACCGTCTGAGGTGAAAGACGTGTTCTTGTGCCTTTTTCACCGCACAGCTGATGTGAACAGACCACGTGAGATCCTCGGTGATGTGGATGCCGAGGAACTTAAAACTGTTCACCCTCTCAACCCCAGATCCATTGATGTCAATAGGGGTTAGTCTGTCTCCATTCCTCCTGTAATTCACAACCAGCTCCTTTGTTTTTGCGACATTGAGAGGAAGGTTGTTACTTTGCCACCACTGTGTCAGAGAGATGACCTCTTCCCTGTAGGCCACCTCGTTATTGCTTGAGAGGAGGCCAATCTATGCGGTGTCGTCGACAAACTTAATTAGCAGATGAGAGCTGTGGGTGGCGACACAGTCATGTGCAGACAGGGAGACTAAATTCGGGAGACCGGCTTATCAGGCAACAGGTGACAATGAATTTCAAAGACATCTTGGTCAGTTATGGAGATGGGCTGAGCAATGCCAAATGGTTTTCAACTTGGACAAGTGAGCGATGGTGCATTTTGGACAGTCAAACTAGGTGAGACTGGTGTAGTGAATGGGAACACAACAAGTGTTGTGGAACAGAGCAACCTGGGAGTACAAGAGTACAGTCACTGAAACTGGACGTGCAAGTATAGAGGGTGGAAAAGAAGGATTTAGTCATGCTGGCCTTCATCAGTTAGGGCATTGAATTCCGGATTATGGGCATTATATTGTTGGTGTGGCGACACAGAGTATTCTGTACAGTTGTGTTGACCCTGCTGCAGGAAAGATACTATCAAGTTGGATCGGGTGCAGACGAGATTGCTGAAGATGCTGCCTGGACTAGAGGGCCGAGTCATAGGAAGAGGTTGGCCGAGTTGGATCTTTATTCCAGAGGAGAATGAGGGTGACATTGTAGGAGTTGATGAAATCAAGTGGCATAGATAATATGGTTAGTCGTGTTATTATCCCCAAGGTTCAGGATTCAAGATTGTTTACAAATGTAAAGGAGAACAAAATAATTGTTATTCTGGATCCAAAGCAAGTCCTTGTAAATTTCCTCTGTGCTCCCTCTATCGTTTCCTGTGGTGAGGTGACCAGAACTGAACACAGTACTCCCAAGTGGGGTCTAATCAAGGTCTTATATTTCTGTAACATTACCTCATGCCCTTGAACTCAATTCCATGGTTGATAAATGTCAACACAATATGCTTTCTTATCAACACTGTCAACGTGTGCAGCAGCTTTGAGTGTTCAATCGTCACGAACCCCAAGATCTCACTGATCCTCCAAATTGACAGGAGTATTACCATTAATATTATATTATCTTGAAATTTGACCGAAAAGAACCACTTCACGCTTATCTGTATTGAAATTCTTCTGCCACTTCTCTGCCCAGTTCTGTATCCTATCGATGTTGACCTGTAACATCTGACAACCCTGCAGACGATCCACAACACTCCCAACTTTTGTGTCTTCAGCAAACTTACTAACCCATCCTTCAACTTCCTCATCCGGGTCAGTTGTAAAAATCACAAAGAGAAGGGGTCACAGAACAGACCCAACGGAACACTATCGGTCATCATCATCCACGCAGAATACAAAATATCTACAACCGCCCTTTGTCTTCTGTCGGCATGCCAATTCTGGATCCACAAAGCAAGGTCTCCTTGGATCCCATCCCTCATTATTTTCTAAATGAGCTTTCCATGGGGAACCTTAGCTAAACTCTTACTGAAATGCATAGACAGTACTTCCACTGCTCTACCTTCATCAGTGTGTTTTGGTACATTTCAAAAAATTCAATCAGGATCATAAGGTGTGACCTGCCTTCGACAAAGCCGTGCTGACTACCCCTAATCAGATTATGTCTCTCCAAATGCTTACTGGTCTATAATTTTCTCAGTTATCTACTCCCTTTCTTAAACAAGCGAACAACATTTGCAAACTTCCAATCCTCTGGCACACCTCCCCACCTCATTGATGATGTGAAGATCGTCGTCAGGGGATTAGCAATCTCCTCCCTCGATTCATACAGTAGCATGGGATTATCTCGTTCAGTCCCAGCGACTTATCTAACTTAAAACCTCTCAAAGGATCCAGTGCATGCTCGTTCTTAAAGTCCATACACTCATGTGTTTCAGTCTGCTGTAAGTCATCCCCACAATTGCCAGGGTCCTTTTCACTGGTGAAAACTGAAGCAAAATACTCAGCATCTCAGAATAATCAAATGATCGGCAGGTTGAGAAACATCTGTTGAGAATGTAGCGGTGAAATGTAACCAAGCTAATTTGCCATTGCTGGCGACCCCCCACAAATTTGTTCTACTTACATGACGTGCCCTCAAATCCAATAATGATTGTTACAAATGTCAGTGATAAGTATTCGATCCTTTATTAGAAATCAGTAAACATACAATCTTGAAGCGATGAAACTGATCTGAACCCAAGTTTAAGTTCAGCGTATTTGAGTGGATAATAACAAAATATATGACATCCGTCAGTCCCCAGCTGGGTAGTGTAGTTGGCCTCCGTTAGTCTCCATAGACATGGATTTGCACCTTGGGAAGTTTCCAGGGCGCAAGCCTGGGCAAGGTATTTTTCTTATGGAAGACCGGCAGTTGCCCAAGCTGTAAGTCTCCCCTCTCCACGCCACCGATGTTGTCCAAAGGAAGGGCGTTAGGGCTGTGTACTGCATGGAACAAAGCACAAATATATAACTGACTCCCTTTGCGTGTACTACACCCCTACTGATGCAACTAGTTACCATAAAAACATCATAAATACACAACGCAGGATGCAATGCTGATAGAGAACAGATACATGGCTCCTACACACAAGTTCAGCTCTGATACAGGGTCTGCCACCTGAAATATTAACATACTCTCTGTCTTGTTGAATAACTCCAGCATCTTATTTTACTTATTTTAATGATTTTTCCCAACTTGTTGTTCTGGATGTATGGCATGTTGACATTGTGTTTACCAAGGTGTTTAACTAACTATCTGAGAATAGCCAGGTGATATGCTCAAAGAAATATTAACCGAGTTTTGGTGCTAATAATGGCCTTAAAAGTCCTGCCGGAAAAAAAAAAAAACTATAGTGGTTCAGGACAAAATGTTACGATGCTATAGGTAATATTGCATTGTTCAGGATGTCACTCTGTAGACTCAAATCCTATATTGCTGTAGGTGTCAATGCCAGACGATGTTAACCTGAAAGGAGACAGTGAGAATCAGGAGTGACTGAGAAATCTGTATAATCCAGTGACGAGAGGAATCGTCAGCATCGTCTCATCATCAGCAGAAATGTTTCAGCTCACACTGTTGTAACACTTGTCCATTACTCACCACAGCGCCACCAGTGGTAGGAGGACCAAAGCAATGGGCGCTGTCTGCTCAATCTGCCTTGCCATTCCGTAGAAGCAACAGTCCTGGTCCGGGACACAAGATTGGTTCCAAAAAGGGAATTGCCTGCAATGCAGAGAGTAGATACCCTGGAGAATCCTGGTCCAGTGTACAATCCATGGAGAGATCGGAAATGGACATTGTGTGACTGTGGGTGAATGGGCACAGGTGGATCCGGCCATGCCAAGGCTTCAGTAGATCGGCCCAAGATGTTTGGAAGTGTTCGCATCCGTTTAAAAACAATACAGTATTCTCCTGTAATTAATGTCTGACCCTCCTGTTGTTGTTTTGTTTTGTTACAGAACAGTAAAAACTGATCACACCTGTCCCCAAAATGCATCAAGGTTCGAGCAGTGGAGGAGCTCCAGTGACGTCAACATCAGGAAAGGACACGGGTATGTTGGCGAATTATTTAAATTTATAAATACTCTGCGGATTCTGCGTCTGAGTTTAATGCAATATAGGCAATTCACAAAGTATTTGTGAAAACTGAGCAGGGAGATTAGAGAGAGAAAAAGAGAGTTAACATCTCTGGGGGAAACTCAGTCACACATGGAAGGAATACAGTTACCGTCTGCTCCTGCTCCTCTAACAGATTGTGATGCACATTAAAATAGCGAGTTACACCAGGAGACAAGACATTCTGCAGATGCTGAAAGTTTTGGGCAACAAAAAGACACACAAAATATTGGCAGAATTCAGCAGGTTAGGTAGCATCCATGGACAGGAATAAACGGTCAACATTTCAGATCAGGACCACAAGGAATAGAAAGTAATGTGACAATATCTAGAATTTCTGTCTCCTCATTTCCAGTCCGATGAAGGGCCTTGGCCCGAAACATTAATTGTTTATTCTCCTCCATAGACGCTGCCTGACCTGCTGAGTACCTGCAGCATTTTGTGAGAAATCCCAGAGATTTGCTGAGGAAGGGGTTGACCAGGCAGGCAGACAGTAACCCAGAGCAAAGCGGTGGTGATGGACAATACCAGGAGAGTGATGGTGATGGGTTACTATATTCTCAGCAATCAGCAGAGTCCTTTCCAAACAGAGAGGTGTATTCCTGGGGTCACGAAAGAGCAGACTTCAACAGATGGAACTATACTACCTCCTGCACCCCGGCGACCCCTACCCTCTGACCCAAACCTGTTCTCTCCCATATATATATCTCGGACTGTGTTTTGTTTTTTTAAAAAAAATATTGAGTTTTCAAATGATTACAGAAAGAAAAAAATATCTACCCTTTCCCCCTCCCCTTAACCCCTCCCCCCTAACATCCCTATAGAAGAAAAGAAAAAGAAAAAGAAGAAAAAAGAAAAAAAAAAGAAAGAAAGAATGCCTGGATATTGGAAGATCCCACATGCTCCACGGAGTTCATAATAACTTTAGTATATATATTTATTTATTTCCCCAAATAACCAATGTTTTTTATCTTCGGAGCACCTATATAGTTAATCCTGTCTTTTGTAAATAAGGGCGCCAAATGTTCAAAAATGTTTCATATTTATCTCTTAAATTATATGTAATTTTTTCAAGTGGAATACAGCTGGAAATTTCATTCTTCCGACGATCTATACTTAAGTATGAATCCGATTTCCAAGTAACTGCAATAGCCTTTTTGGCTACTGACAGTGCAATTTTTATGAATTCTTGATATTTATTCAATTTGGGTTTTGGTTTTAACCCGTCAATATCGCCGAATAAAAATAATATAGGGTTATGTGGAAGTTGTGTTCCAATAATTTTTTTTCCAGTAAAACTCTTAAATTTGTCCAAAAAGTTGAATTTTAGAACAAGACCAGGTAGAATGTAAAAAAAGTACCAATTTCTTGGTTACATCGGAAACACTGAGCTGATAAATTTGGGTTTAATTAATTTATTTTTTTTGTGGTGTAATATATAATTGATGTAAAAATTACATTGCACTAATCTTAACCAGACACTTATTGTATTTGTCATACTATCAAAACATAGTCTTGACCAATTTGTTTCTTCAATTTTAATATTCAAGTCACTTTCCCATTTTTGTCTTGACTTATGGATGCCTTGTTTAATTGCCTGTTTTTGAATCAAACTATACATACGAAAAATATTTTTTTTAGTTTTTCCTTTTTGAACTAAAGTTTCTATTTCATTAGATTTCGGCAATAACGTTGTTTGACCCAATTTTTCTCTTAAAAATGCCCTTAATTGGAAGTAACAAAAAAGAGTGTTGTTTGATATTTTATATCTATTCTTTAATTGATCAAATGACATTAATATACCTCCTTCAAAACAATCTCCTATTTATCTAATCCCTTTCTGAAAACAATTATATAAAAGTTGATTATCCATTGTAAAAGGAATAAGTCTATTTTGAATTAAAGATCTCTTTGCTAATAAAGATTTCTTTATCTCATCATCAACATTTATCTTATTCCAGCAATCAATCAAATGTTTTCATATAGGAGATTCTTTCTTTTCCCGTATCCATTTAGATTCCCATTTATATATAATATCTTCTGGTGTATTTGCTCCTATTTTAGCTAGTTCTATTCTAATCCATGCCGGTCTATCTTTCTCAAAAAAAGATGCAATAAATCTAAGTTGATTTGCTTTATAATAATTCTTAAAATTTGGAAGTTGTAACCCTCCTAGATCGAATTTCCATGTCAATTTTTCCAAAGATATTCTTGACATCATACCTTTCCAAAGGAACCTCCTCACATATTTATTTAACTCTTGAAAAAACTTCTGGGGTAATTGTATTGGTAGTGATTGGAACAAGTACTGTAATCTAGGGAATATATTCATTTTTATGGTATTTACTCTACCTACTAATGTTATTAGTAATGTCATCCATTTATCAAGATTTCTTGAATTTTTATCAATAATGGTAAATAATTTAATTTATATAAGTTCTTTATATCATTATCAACTCTTATACCTAAATATTTTATACCATTTATCGGCCATCTAAATTGATTTATTAATCGACATTGACTATAATTTCCTTTAGTAAGAGGTAAAATTTCACTTTTATCCCAATTTATTTTGTAGCCTTGTAGCGGTGTGCTACACGCAGCACTACAATAACGACACGGAGTCGGTAAACTTTCCCATATTCTTCTAATCTAGAGGATAATTTACGCAACGAGTACAATGGGTTTGTTAAATAAAACAGAACATCATCAGCAAATAAGTTAATCTTGTATTCCTCCTGGTTAACTCGGAAACCCTTAATATCTGGGTCCATTCTAATTAATTCAGCTAATGGCTCTATCGCCAACACAAATAAAGCAGGTGATAATGGACAACCTTGCCTCGTTGACCTTGTTAACTGAAATGGTGTTGAAAATTGACCATTTGTCACTACTTTAGCTTTGGGATTAGTATTGAAGGTTTTAATCCATTTTATAAAGGACATTCCTAATCCATATTTTTCCAATACCTTAAATAAAAAATCCCATTCCAATCTATCAAATGCTTTCTCTGCATCTAAAGCAACTGCCACACTCATTTCCTCCCACTTTTGAGCCAAATGAATTATGCTAAATAACTGAGTTACATTATCTGCCTATTGTCTATTTTTAACAAATCCTGTTTGATCCATATGTATTAATTTTGGTAAGCATTTAGATAATCTGTTAGGTAAGATTTTTGCTATTATTTTATAGTCAGTGTTTAACAAAGAAATAGGTCTATATGATGTTGGCTTTCAAAGATCTCTATATTTTTTTGGCAATACTATTAAAATAGCTGTCGAAAAAGATTCTGGAAGTTTATGCATTCTTTCCGCTTGGTGTATTAACTCCATAAAAGCAGGAATTAATAAATCTTAAAATTTTTAATAAAATTGAGGTGGAAAACCATCCTTTCCTGGGGATTTATTACTTTGAAATGATCGTAGAGCTTCTTCGACCTCTTTTAATGCAAAAGGCACATCAAATCGCTTCTGTTTTTCTGAACTCAATTTTGGAAGAGTTATTTGTGATAAAAACCTTTCTATCTTGACATTATCATGTTTTGGTTCTGACTTACACAGCTCAAAATAAAAATTCTTAAAAGTTTCATTAATTTCTAATGGTTTATAAGAAATTTCATTTACTCTTGTTCGAATTGCATTCATCATTTTAGAAGTCTGGTCTGTTTTTAACTGCCAAGCAAGAAACTTATGTGATCTTTCACCTAGTTCATAATATCTGTTTAGTTCTCATAATTGCGTTTTCTGTTCCATATGCCTGAAGTGTATTATATTGTAACTTCTTGTTAACAAGTTGTCTTCATTTTTCTTCTGTCATATATCTTTGAGATTCTTTTTCTAATTTTGTAATCTCTTTTTCCAATTGATCTATTTCTATCATATATTCCTTCTTAGTTTTAGAAGTATAACATTATTTGATCTCTCCAATATGCCTTCTTTGATTCCTCTTTATCTATTATCAATGTCATTATCAAAGGAGAATGATCTGACAATATTCTTGCTTTATATTCCATATTTTTCACTCTGTCTTGAATATTCATTGTTAGTAGGAAAAAATCTATCCTTGAATAAGTTTTATGTCTATTTTAATAAAATGAATAATCTCTTACTTTTGGACTAATACTTCTCCATATTTCAATCTTTTATCAATGATAAAGTTAATTTTGCTACTTTTGATTTTGTGACAACCTTTGTTGATCTATCGAAAACTGGATCTAGACAAAAGTTAAAATCTCCGCCTATTAATATTTTGTCATGTGCGTTAGCTAAATTCAAAAAGACCTCGTATAAATTTTACATCATTTTCATTTGGTGCATAAATATTCATGAGTCCATATTTCTGAAAAAAAATGGCAATGTATAATTACATATCTCCTCGTCAAATCAATTAATACATTTTGTATTTTAATTGGTAATTTTTTATTATCCAAAATTGCAACTCCTCTCGCCTTTGAGTTAAATGAAGCTGCAATAACATTTTCAACCCAATCTCTTTTTAATTTCTGATGTCCTTTCTCTATTAAGTGTGCTTCTTGTAAAAAAGCTATATATATTTTCATTTTTTTAATGTGTGTTAAGATTATTTTTCTTTTCACCGGTCCATTAAGCCCATTAACATTAAAACATTAAAAATATAGTAAATTAGTCATTATTTTTAATTGGGTTACTCCAATCTATAATAATACCTAATCTTTCAACTTTCGTGGAACCTTGGGGAATCTTTTTAAAATTCTCCATGCTGCTATGTGTGTCCCCACCAAACATCCAGGCAAAAAAAGATAGAAGAAAAATAGAATATAAAGAAAAAAACAAAATTCCCCCCTTCAAATGTTGTGGGTAAAAAAGAACACAACATTACCCCTATCTGTTGTACGGGTCATGGCAATCTCCATGATTACACACGTCAATCCCGTAGCAATCGATCCAAAGCTCCTCCAGCTCCCCCGCGACATAGAAAAGTATATACTTAAGAAGAAAAAAAAATTCACTGGGTTAAATTCCTTTTTTCTCTTCAGAAGGTTATAACTTATATCAGGATAGAAAAGAACTGCTTTCCCTTCTATCATCAATGTCCCTTTACTCTTTCTGGCACAGTGGGCAGCCTTTATCTTGGTATCTTAAGCATTTTATCAAATTTGATTGCGGATTTTGATCAGCTTGAGGTCTTGATCTTAAGGCTCTATGAGTCCTTTCAATTTCATTTAGACTTTCTTCCATTTCCAAGTTTTCAGGGGTCCATTTTTGAAAAAAAACTATTGGATCTTCTCCTTCTATATCTTCTTTAAGTCCAACAATCTTAATATTGTTTCGTCTACTAAAATTTTCTAGCTTATCCACTTTTTCCAACAATGGTTTTCTTTCTGATGTCCAGGCAGAGATATTATCTTCCGTTTTGTTCATTCTTTCAACCACGTCTTCGGTTGTGGCTTCCAAGTCTGTAATTCTCTTTCCATTTTCCTGTCTTTTTATCATTTTATCAAACATAATCTCCATATTTACCTTTTTCTGATTTCTTTTAATGCGTTTATTTTTTCTAATTTACGCATTATTTGCATCAAAGTTTTTTCTATATTTCCAGAAAAACTTTTACCTCCATCTTCGTCTGATTTATCCAGAGAATCTGAATCTGCCGCAGATTCACTTTCACTTCCGGTTTCAATCGTAACTTGGATTTGTATTTCAGGTTGTTCGCGTTTGCGCATGTTCCTTCCTTCACGTTTGCGCAGTTCTTGTTGGACTTTTTCTTTGGAAATGGTCGATGTGGCCGCAGTTTCCTGGTCTGTATCACCGCAGGTAAAATGTACCTGAGCCGCGGTTCTCTGGCAGCAGCGGGCCTTGATTCTGTTCCAACTTGCGTTGTCTTCACGGTAGTAGTTTTCTTCATCTTCTGTTTGTGAGACACAGTTTGAAACAATCCGGAGTAGTTTATAAGTAACTTTTAGAAAGTATTTACTAACTTTTCTTCACGTAAGCATTAATTTACTGATTTTTTACGGGAGAGCTGGTTTCCCGCGTCTCGATCCTACGTCATCACGTGTTCCCCCCTCCCCCGGACTGTGTTTTGTTGTGATCTTTATGTCTTTATGTTCCAGAGAGAAAGTTACCACCCAGTATGGTGTTGAAATTTCTTTAATGCTCCCCATTTTCCCCACAGGTCCGAGCTCAGTGATCACCAAGCTCCTGGCAAGTTGTAACGATTCCCAGCTGCTGCAGTTGACGGATTTCTACAGGGACAGGCTGGAGCAGGCGATGGAAGGAGGGGGGCACGAAGTGAGCCTGGCGTTAATGGCCAAGAATCAGTTCAGTGTACAGGAACATCGGGTGAGTGAGAGAGATAATGTGTTTGAATTTTTGCAAATCACAGGACTGATGGGTGCCGGAACTCTGACTCATCGGATATTATATTAGATAAAGGAACAACTGGGAAATAAATAATGTACATACAATCCCAGACATGTGAATCTGAACCAGTGATAGAAAGGGGTGAAAAGACCCCGCGGAATGGTGGGTATCCCCTCAATGTTCAGAGTGAGTTGAGTTGTGTGGGCTTACAGTATTAAATTGAAATATTACGGGAAGTTTTGGTTTGGGAAGAACGTGCAGCGTGATGGCAGGATGACAGTGAGAACTGGGACATCATCTGTGGGTGTTACAAGAGCTTGAATGTGTTCTGTTCTGAGTGGAGATGATAGTGTTTCAATCCGTAACTGCAGACAGTGTGGATCGGGGAATACTGCCATGTTGTAATGTGTAATCACTGAATAAACCTCCACTGGAAAAGGCAAAGGAAAGGCATCAGGTGTCAGCCGGTAATCCGCTGTCATGTTGGACCCTGGCGGACTGAGGAGATGAATCACATCATCTTTTCTGAAACTTCCCAGAGACTGTTCACGCTGATACAAAAACCCTCCTGACTTCTTTCTTCATCTGTGATCGTTATTTTCTGATTTCTGTTTTACACGGTCAAATCCGGTGAGGAATTATTTATGGATTTGGAGCCACGTTAACAAAGCGGTCACAGACCAGCCAGGATCTCATTGACTGGTGGACCAGGTTCACGGTGAATGTCCCTCTGTGTGCTCTGCACTCAGAATGTACAGTCCATGTCCAGACAGGATCAGCACCCGTCCGGGTGATCCCGTTACAGAGCACATCATTTACTTCTCATTCTCTGTGTGAATCTGTCAGTCCCCAATATGTTCACTGTTACTCTTCACAGAAAATCTCTGATCTCGCTGATAAGGGAGAGCGGGCGGACAGTTCTAAACTCCTCCTGAGCCTGGTGATGGAGAAAGGCTCCCGCGCCCGGAGGGTGATGTGGGAAACCTTTGTGAAAATGCGGATTGGTGTCCCAGAGATGGACAAAATACTGAAGGAAATACAGGAACATGGTGAGATAATATCAGCGATTAATTCAAATTTGGATTGAATACCATACATGTTACAATTTGACAAAAATGATTTCCTCAATTTGTTTAAATTCAAACAGGTTGTGATCCTTCCCATCAACCAATTCCCGCTCAACATTTACTAAAGGTTCTCAGTGAGCTGGAAGGTAAGTGACCATGCATTGAACATTGAAGAGTATAACACAGGAACAGGCCATTAGGCAAATAATATTCTGCCAAAACAGCTAAGAAATAAATCAAACACACCCAAACTCTAATCTCTCCTTCCTTCACCGTGTCTATCTGCCTCCATCTTCCTTACATCCATGTGCCTGTCCAAACGTCTCTTAGAAGTCTCTAAAAATTTGTCTCTACCACCTTTCCAGGCAGTGTGTTCCAGGCATCCACGACTCTCTGATTTAAAAAAAAACTACCCTCACATCCCCCTTAATCCAACCCCCGCTCACCTTCACTGCACACCCTCTAGTAACAGATATTTCAAACCCAGGAGACTGATTCTCTCTGCCCTCTCTAACTAAGTCTCATAATTTCGGATAGTTGTCAGAGCTCCCTCAATCTCTGATGACCCAGAGAAAACATTCCAATTTTATCCAGGCTCTCATGATAGCACATGCCCTCTGAACCGGCAGCATCCTGGTAAACCTCTTCTGCCCCCTCTCTAAAGCCTCAACATCCCTCCGGTAGTGCGGTGATCGGAACGGTACGCAATGGCCCAGATGAGGCTGAAGCAGAGTTCATCAAGTCGAATCTTGTCCTCTGTTTCCACCAACGGTTGTAATTTGCGTCGGGCGGTTCAGTTGTTGAGCCACAAGGAAATGAGCAGGTAAATGTTGACACTGTGACAGAGAACACAGTGAGACACAGGGAAACGTGTTTGCTAGAGGGAGAGTTTTCAAAGGACATTTTGAGGAAAGAGGCAGAGAGCTGGCGAGTTTGAGGAAAGTGGTCACAGCACTCTGAGTCCTGCAACTACAGATCCCCACCGGAGTCTGAGTGGAGAAGTGGTGATCTGGAGAATGGAAAAATAATCTTATATTTCTTCACACCAAAAAGTCAAAACCTTCTCTTGCCAACCACTGCCCCTTCCTGAACAGCCTCATCCTGAACCATTTTCCAAACTCCCCCAGTTCCCGCAGATGATCTTTTCTCAGAGTTGGGCGTCCACTGAAGTTCCAGTCACAGAATAGTAATAATAGCATCACTTTAATTAGAAAAGCAGGGAACATCCCAACTGGTCTGTTCAACCACAGAGCAGCAGATGAACCCGCTGTGTTCACATCTGCACTCACTAGTGCAAACACTGCTACAGTGTTAGAGAGGGTGAGACTGGGGGACGTATTCCTCAGCTCAATCCACAGAAGCTGAGATTCCTGTCTGCCGGTGTTGTGTGATGGACACTGTGGAAGGATGAGAGATGGGAATTAGGACAGGGAAACCGAGGGTTCTGGGATTGCGGCAAGGAAGGTGCAAAGGACTGGAAATATCTATAAATAATATTGCAATTAGTTAAATTGTGACCATCTGGATGGGAAGCTGACTACATCCATAAGCCCATCATGTCTGTGAAAATGGAGCCCGGGCCAGTGCATGAGCTCAAGAGATTGTAAGACATCTTCAGCGCAGACTGAGTTGGATTACTCAACTGCACATATAACAGAGGAGAGAGCGTAGGAAAGACAAATATCACAAAACTTATTAATATTGCATCAGACCATGTCCTATCTGATTATTCGAAGCTCTCAACAGAAATATAAGGAATCTCGGCCAGAACCTTGGTTTAGGGTCTCTCATTTACAGGAACAAATCCCAAAGATGATAATTTAAACTCGGGACCAGAGATAGACGAATCAGGAAATTTACAGACTACTCATGCCTCTGTCACTTCTGTCAATGCTGTTCCAGTCCACATCTGCTCAAAGAAACCCCACACTTTCCCAGCAACATGGATTTGGTAAATCACTACAAGCTTGTTCGTCACTATTCCTCATGTTGTTTGTCAAGGGAACAGGCACAGCAGTGAAATTCTCACACCCTTTTCTGAATATGAAGCAGAAACACTTCCCGATTATTGAAGAACATCATTTCTACCACTATCACATTCTCTAAAGTAAATATGTCCACAATCAATGTTTTCCTACGCTCCCTATCACAACCGAGTACATTGAATGGAGACCCCACACTCCCCTGACAGGGTCCTGACACACTGTGAGACCTCACACACCCCTGACAGGGTCCTGACACACAGTGAGACCCCACACACCCCTGACAGGGTCCTGACACACTGTGAGACCTCACACACCCCTGACAGGGTCCTGACACACAGTGAGACCCCACACACCCCTGACAGGATCCTGACACACTGTGAGACCCCACACACCCCTGACAGGGTCCTGACACACTGTGAGACTCCACACACCCCTGACAGGATCCTGACACACTGTGAGACCCCACACACCACTGACAGGGTCCTGACACACTGTGAGACCCCACACACCCCTGACAAGGTCCTGACACACTGTGAGATACCACACACCCCTGACAGGGTCCTGACACACTGTGAGATACCACACACCCCTGACAGGGTCCTGACTCACTGTGAGACCCCACACACCCCTGACTGGGTCCTGACACACTGTGAGACCCCACACACCCCTGACAGGGTCCTGACACACTGTGAGATCCCACACACCCCTGACAGGGTCCTGACTCACTGTGAGACCCCACACACCCCTGACAGGGTCCTGACTCACTGTGAGACCCCACACACCCCTGACAGGGTCCTGACTCAGTGTGAGACCCCACACACCCCTGACAGGGTCCTGACACCCTGTGAGACCCCACACACACCTGACAGGGTCCTGACTCACTGTGAGACCCCACACCCCCCTGACAGGATCCTGACACACTGTGAGACCCCACACACCCCTGACAGGGTCCTGACTCACTGTGAGACCCCACACACACCTGACAGGGTCCTGACACACTGTGTAACCCCACAGACACCTGACAGGTTTCTGACACATTGTGAGATGAGAAAATCTGTAGTATCGGGAATTCTAACCATCAGACACAAAATGCTTGAGGAACTCAGTGGCCAGACATCAGCTATGGGAAAGAGTAAAGAGTCGACGTTTTGCAAAGGATCTCGGCCCGTAACATCGACTGTATACACATTTCCATGGTTGCTGCGTGAACTGTTGAATTCTTACAGCAGCTTGTGTATGTCTCTACTCACGTTTGGATTTATAACATCCAATGTATCAAATATTTATTTACACCCCTAACTCCACGTGACACCACTTTCAATCATTTAAAATCCATGGGGTCATATCCATGTTCCTCAGTTCACTACTCACTGCCCTGTCTTTCGCTGTGAAATTCCTTCTCTGATCTGTCCTTCCAGATTGTAACACTTCTGTGTGTCTATTTCTGATTCTGTTTGGCAACGTGCTGCACAGAATCCCCGTCTTTAGGCTCCAGAGATAAATTTGTGGTCCATTAGGTGTTCGATAATGTCTTTAATTTTCCCCATTTTCCTTCACAGATCTGAGAGTGATCACCGAGCTCCTGGCAAGCTGGGACGATTCCCAGCTGCTGCGGTTGATGGACTTCTACCGGGACAGGCTGGAGCAGGCGATGGAAGGAGGGGTGCACGGAGTGAGCCTGGCGTTAACGGCCGAGAATCAGTTCAGCGGAGAGGAACATCGGGTGAGTGGGAGAGAGAAAGGGTTTGAATTTTCACACGTCACAGGACTGATGGGTGTCATAACTCTCACTCATCGGATCATAAAGCTTAAAACAAATCAGAAATAAAGAAATTCTTAAAAATGTGAATCTCAAGCGATGGTTGAAAAAGTTGTAAATACCCCTGCTGGTGGCTCAATGTTCAGAGCGAGGGGAGTAGGCAACAGTTCTATGATGTTGCAATTAAAGAGCTTAAATGGAAGTACGGCAGGAATCTTTATTTTGGGAAGAGTGTACAGAGTGACGGCAGGATTCACTGAGAACCGGGGCATTACGACTGGATGCCACAGGAGCTCGAGTGTGTTCTGTTCCCGCTGGAGATCATTCTGTGACAATCTGTAACTGCAAACAGTGTGGATCGGGGAATACTGCCATGTTGTAATGTGTAATCACTGAATAAACCTCCACTGGAAAAGGCAAAGGAAAGGCATCAGGTGCCAGCGGGAAATCCGCTGTCATGTTGGGCACTGGCGGACTGAGGAGATGAATCACATCATCTTTTCTGCAAATTCCCAGAGACTGTTCACGCTGATACAAAAACCCTCCTGACTTCTTTCTTCATCTGTGATCGTTATTTTCTGATTTTGTTTTACACCGTCAAATCCGGTGAGGAAATATTTATGGATTTGGAGCCACATCAATGAAGCGGTCACAGACCAGCCAGGATCTCATTGACTGGTGGACCAGGTTCATGGTGAATGTCCCTCCGTGTGCTCTGCACTCAGAATGTACAGTCCATGTCCAGACAGGATCAGCACCCGTCCGGGTGATCCCGTTACAGAGCACATCATTTAATTCCCATTCTCTGTGTGAATCTGTCAGTCCCCAATATGTTCACTGTTACTCTTCACAGAAAATCTCTGATCTCGCTGATAAGGGAGAGCGGGCGGACAGTTCTAAACTCCTCCTGAGCCTGGTGATGGAGAAAGGCTCCCGCGCCCGGAGGGTGATGTGGGAAACCTTTGTGAAAATGAGGATTGGTGTCCCAAAGTTGGACAAAATACTGAAGGAAATCCAGATTTATGGTGAGATAATATCAGAGATTAATTTAAATTTGGATTTAATACAGCACACTTTAAAATGCTACGAAAATGATTTCCCTCAATTTGTTGATATTTAAACAGGTTGTGATCCTTCCCATCGACCAATTCCCGCTCAACTTTTACTAAAGGTTCTCAGTGAGCTGAAAGGTAAGTGAACGTACATTGAACACTGAAGAGTATAACACAGGAACAGGCCATTACACAAATTATATTGTGCCGAAACAGCTAAGAAATAAATCAAACAAACCTGAAGACTAATCTCTCCTTCCTTCACCATGTCCACGTGCTTCCATCTTCCTTACATCCATGTGACTGTCCAAAAGTCCTTTAAAAGCTTCTAATAATTTGCCTCGACCACCTTACCAGGCAGTGCATTCCAGGCAGCCACGATTGTCTAATTTAAAAAATAAGCTGTCCTTCACATCCCCCTTCATTCTACACCCTCTCACCTTCAATATATCCCCTCTGGTAATAGACATTTCAACCACTTCAATATATTCCCTCTGGTAATAGACATTTCAACCGCGGGAAACTGATTCTCTCTGTCCACTCTATCTAAGCCTCTCGTAATCTTGTGAACCTGTGTCAGAGCTCCTCTCAGCCTCTGATGAACCAGAGCAAACAACCTAATTTCATCCAGCCTCTCATGGTAGCACATGCCTTCTAAACCAGGCAGCATTCCGGTAAATCTCTTCTGCTCCCTCTCTAAAGCCTCAACATCCCTCCGGTAGTGGGGTGATCGGAACGGTACGCAATGGCCCAGATGAGGCTGAAGCAAATTTCATTAAGTTGAAACTTGACCTCTGTTTCCACCAACGGTTGTAATTTGCGTCGGGCGGTTCAGTTGATGAGCCAACAGGATCTGACCAGGTAAATGTTGACACTGTGACAGAGAACACAGTGAGACACAGGGAAACGTGTTTGCTAGAGGGAGAGTTTTCAAAGGACATTTTGAGGAAAGAGGCAGAGAGCTGGCGAGTTTGAGGAAGGTGGTCACACCGCTCTGGGGCCTGCAACTACAGATCCCCACCGGAGTCTGAGTGGAGAAGGGGCGATCTGGAGAATGGAAAAATAATCTTATATTTCTTCACACCAATAAGTCAAAACCTTCTCTTGCCAGGCACTGCCCCTCCCTGAACAGCCTCATCCTTAACCATTTTCTAAACTCCCCCAGTTCCCGCAGATTATCTTTTCTCAGAGCTGGGCGTCCACTGAAGTTCCAGTCACAGAATAGTAATAATAGCATCACTTTAATTAGAAAAGCAGGGAACATCCCAACTGGTCTGTTCAACTACAGAGCAGCTCTTACCAGAAATACAAGGAATCTTGGCCAGAACCCTGGTTCAGTCTCTCTCATTTACAATAACAAATCCCAAAGATGATAATTTAAATATGGGAGCAGAGATAGACGAATCAGGAAGTTTGCAAACTACTGACGTTTCTGGGACCTCTGTAAATATTGCTCCAGTCCAGACCCGGTCAATGAAACCCCTCAGTGTCCCTGAACACGGGTTTAGTAAATCGCTACAAGCTTGATCATCATTGTCCTTCATCCTGGTTGCAGAGGGAACAGACAAGACAGAGAAATTCCCAAACCCATTTCTGAATATGAAACTGATACACTCCCTGATTGTTGAAGAACATCATTTCTGCCACTGTCACATTCTCAAAAGTGAATATATCCAGGATCAGTGTATTCCTACGCTCCCTATGACAGCCCAACACATTGAATAGTCACACCACACAATCCTGACAGGGTCCTGTCACACTGAGAAACCACACAACTCTGGCAGGGTCCTGACACACCATGAGACCACACACAACTCTGAGAGGCTCCTGAAACACTTTGAGACACCACACACCCCTGACGTCCTGACACACAGTGAGACACCACACACCCCTGACAGGGTCCTAACGCACTGTGAGACTCCACACACTCCTGACAGGATCCTGACACACTGTGAGACTCCACACACTCCTGACAGGGTCCTGACACACTGTGAGACTCCACACACTCCTGACAGGGTCCTGACACACTGTGAGATCCCACACACCACCGACAGGGTCCTGACACACCATGAGACCCCACACAACTCTGGCAGGGTCCTGACACACCATGAGACCACACACACTCCTGACAGGGTCCTGACACACTGTGAGACCCCACACACCCCGGACAAGGTCCTGACACACTGTGAGACCCCACACATCCCTAACAGGGTCCTGACACACTGTGAGACCACACACATCCCTGCCAGGTTCCTGACACACTGTGAGACCCCACACACCCCTGACAGGTTCTTGTCACACTGTGAGACCCCACACACCCCTGACAGGGTCTTGTCACACTGTGAGACCCCACACACCCCTGACAGGGTCTTGTCACACTGTGAGACCCCACACACCCCTGACAGTGTCCTGAGATACTGTGAGACACCACACAACCCGACAGGGTCCTGACACACAGTGAGACGCCACACACCCCTGACAGGGTCCTGACACACTGTGAGACCCCACACATCCCTGCCAGGTTCCTGACACACTGTGAGACCCCACACACCCCTGACAGGGTCTTGTCACACTGTGAGAACCCACATACCCCTGGCAGGGTCCTGACACACTGTGAGACCCTACACACCCCTGACAGGGTCCTGAGATACTGTGAGACACCACACAACCCGACAGGGTCCTGACACACTGTGAGACCCCACACACCCCTGACAGGGTCCTGAGATACAGTGGGACACCACACAACCCTGGCAGGGACCTGACACACTGTGAGACCTCACACATCCCTGACAGGGTCCTGACACACTGTGAGACCCCACACACCCCTGACAGGGTCCTGACACACTGCGAGACCCCACACACCCCTGACAGGGTCCTGACACACTGTGAGACCCCACACATCCCTGACAGGGTCCTGACACACTCTGAGACCCCACACACCCCTGGCAGGGACCTGACACACTGTGATGCCCCACAAACTCATTTTAGGTTCCTGACACACAGTGCGAGGCCACGCACCCTGCCAGGGTCCGGATGCACTGTGAGATCCCACACACCCCTGGCCATGTCTTGACACACTGTGAGACACCACACACACCTGACAGTGTCCTGACACACTGTGAGACCCCACACACCCCTGGCAGGGACCTGACACACCGTGATGCCCCACAAACTCATTTTAGGTTCCTGACACACAGTGCGAGGCCACGCACGCCTGCCAGGGTCCGGATGCACTGTGAGATCCCACACACCCCTGGCCATGTCTTGACACACTGTGAGACACCACACACACCTGACAGGGTCCTGACACACTGTGAGACCCCACACACTCCTGGCAGCATCCTGACAAACTGTGAGACACCACACATGCCTGACAGGGTCCTGAAACACTGAGACCCCACACACCGCTGGTACTGTCCTGACAGGATGTGAGACCACACACTCCTAACCGGATACTGACACATGCTGAGACCCTCACACCCCTAAACAGGTTGACACACTACGAGACTCCACATATTTCTGACAGGGTCCTGACACACCGTGAAACACCACACATGCCGGTTAGGGCGCTGACAACCTTTACGACCCCACACTCCCTTGACAGTGTCCTGATACACTGTGGGACCCCATATGCCCCTGACAGGATACTGACACACTGTGAGACCCCACACATCTGACAGGGTCCTGACACACTGTGAGACCCCACACCCCTGACAGGGTCCTGACACACTGTGAGACCCCACACCCCTGACAGGATACTGACACACTGAGACCCCACACACCTGACAGGATACTGACACACTGTGAGACCCCACACCCCTGACAGGATACTGACACACTGAGACCCCACACACCTGACAGGGTCCTGACACACTCTGAGACCCCACACACCCCTGGCAGGGACCTGACACACTGTGATGCCCCACAAACTCATTTTAGGTTCCTGACACACAGTGCGAGGCCACGCACGCCTGCCAGGGTCCGGATGCACTGTGAGATCCCACACACCCCTGGCCATGTCTTGACACACTGTGAGACACCACACACACCTGACAGGGTCCTGACACACTGTGAGACCCCACACACCCCTGGCAGGGACCTGACACACCGTGATGCCCCACAAACTCATTTTAGGTTCCTGACACACAGTGAGAAGCCACACATGCCTGCCAGGGTCCGGACGCACTGTGAGACCCCACACACCCCTGGCCGTGTCCTAACATACTGTGAGACACCACACACCCCTGACAGGGTCCTGACACACTGTGAGACCCCACACATCCCTGACAGGATCCTGACACACTGTGAGACACCACACACCCTTGTCAGGATCCTGACACACTGTGAGACCCCACACACCCCTGACAGGATCCTGACACACTGTGAGACCCCACACACCCCTGACAGGATCCTGTCACACTGTGAGACCCCACACACCCCTGACAGGGTCCTGGCACACTGTCAGACGCGACACTCCCCTGACAGGTTCGTGATACACCATGAGATGCCACACACGCCAGATAGGGTCCTGATACTCTGGAATTTAGAAGGATGCGAGGGGATCTGATTGAAATATATAAGATTTTTAAGCGATTGTACACACTAGAGGCAGGAAACATGGTCCTGATGTTGGGGGAGTCCAGAACAAGAGGCCACAGCTAACAATAAGGGGTAGGTCATTTAGAATGGAATTCAGGAAAAACTTTTCACCCAGAGAGTTGTGGATCTATGGAATGCTCTGCTTCAGAAGGCAGTGGAGACCAATTCTCCAGATGGTTTCAAGAAACAGTTAGATAGAGTTGTTAAAGATTGCGGAGTCAAGGGATATGGGGAGAAGGCAGGAACGGGGTACTGATTGTGTCTGATCAGCCATGATCACATTGAATGGCGGTGCTGGCTCAAAAGGCTGAATTGCCTGCACCTGCACCTATCGTCTATTATCAATTGACAAACCGTGAGACCCCACACTCCTGGCAGGATCCTGACAAACTGTGAGACACCACACATGCCTGACAGGGTCCTGAAACACTGAGACCCCACACACCGCTGGTACTGTCCTGACAGGATGTGAGACCACACACTCCTAACCGGATACTGACACATGCTGAGACCCTCACACCCCTAAACAGGTTGACACACTACGAGACCCCACATATTTCTGACAGGGTCCTGACACACCGTGAAACACCACACATGCCGGTTAGGGCGCTGACAACCTTTACGACCCCACACTCCCTTGACAGTGTCCTGATACACTGTGGGACCCCATATGCCCCTGACAGGATACTGACACACTGTGAGACCCCACACACCCCTGACAGGGTCCTGAGATACAGTGGGACACCACACAACCCTGGCAGGGACCTGACACACTGTGAGACCTCACACATCCCTGACAGGGTCCTGACACACTGTGAGACCCCACACACCCCTGACAGGGTCCTGACACACTGCGAGACCCCACACACCCCTGACAGGGTCCTGACACACTGTGAGACCCCACACATCCCTGACAGGGTCCTGACACACTCTGAGACCCCACACACCCCTGGCAGGGACCTGACACACTGTGATGCCCCACAAACTCATTTTAGGTTCCTGACACACAGTGCGAGGCCACGCACCCTGCCAGGGTCCGGATGCACTGTGAGATCCCACACACCCCTGGCCATGTCTTGACACACTGTGAGACACCACACACACCTGACAGTGTCCTGACACACTGTGAGACCCCACACACCCCTGGCAGGGACCTGACACACCGTGATGCCCCACAAACTCATTTTAGGTTCCTGACACACAGTGCGAGGCCACGCACGCCTGCCAGGGTCCGGATGCACTGTGAGATCCCACACACCCCTGGCCATGTCTTGACACACTGTGAGACACCACACACACCTGACAGGGTCCTGACACACTGTGAGACCCCACACACTCCTGGCAGCATCCTGACAAACTGTGAGACACCACACATGCCTGACAGGGTCCTGAAACACTGAGACCCCACACACCGCTGGTACTGTCCTGACAGGATGTGAGACCACACACTCCTAACCGGATACTGACACATGCTGAGACCCTCACACCCCTAAACAGGTTGACACACTACGAGACTCCACATATTTCTGACAGGGTCCTGACACACCGTGAAACACCACACATGCCGGTTAGGGCGCTGACAACCTTTACGACCCCACACTCCCTTGACAGTGTCCTGATACACTGTGGGACCCCATATGCCCCTGACAGGATACTGACACACTGTGAGACCCCACACATCTGACAGGGTCCTGACACACTGTGAGACCCCACACCCCTGACAGGGTCCTGACACACTGTGAGACCCCACACCCCTGACAGGATACTGACACACTGAGACCCCACACACCTGACAGGATACTGACACACTGTGAGACCCCACACCCCTGACAGGATACTGACACACTGAGACCCCACACACCTGACAGGGTCCTGACACACTCTGAGACCCCACACACCCCTGGCAGGGACCTGACACACTGTGATGCCCCACAAACTCATTTTAGGTTCCTGACACACAGTGCGAGGCCACGCACGCCTGCCAGGGTCCGGATGCACTGTGAGATCCCACACACCCCTGGCCATGTCTTGACACACTGTGAGACACCACACACACCTGACAGGGTCCTGACACACTGTGAGACCCCACACACCCCTGGCAGGGACCTGACACACCGTGATGCCCCACAAACTCATTTTAGGTTCCTGACACACAGTGAGAAGCCACACATGCCTGCCAGGGTCCGGACGCACTGTGAGACCCCACACACCCCTGGCCGTGTCCTAACATACTGTGAGACACCACACACCCCTGACAGGGTCCTGACACACTGTGAGACCCCACACATCCCTGACAGGATCCTGACACACTGTGAGACACCACACACCCTTGTCAGGATCCTGACACACTGTGAGACCCCACACACCCCTGACAGGATCCTGACACACTGTGAGACCCCACACACCCCTGACAGGATCCTGTCACACTGTGAGACCCCACACACCCCTGACAGGGTCCTGGCACACTGTCAGACGCGACACTCCCCTGACAGGTTCGTGATACACCATGAGATGCCACACACGCCAGATAGGGTCCTGATACTCTGGAATTTAGAAGGATGCGAGGGGATCTGATTGAAATATATAAGATTTTTAAGCGATTGTACACACTAGAGGCAGGAAACATGGTCCTGATGTTGGGGGAGTCCAGAACAAGAGGCCACAGCTAACAATAAGGGGTAGGTCATTTAGAATGGAATTCAGGAAAAACTTTTCACCCAGAGAGTTGTGGATCTATGGAATGCTCTGCTTCAGAAGGCAGTGGAGACCAATTCTCCAGATGGTTTCAAGAAACAGTTAGATAGAGTTGTTAAAGATTGCGGAGTCAAGGGATATGGGGAGAAGGCAGGAACGGGGTACTGATTGTGTCTGATCAGCCATGATCACATTGAATGGCGGTGCTGGCTCAAAAGGCTGAATTGCCTGCACCTGCACCTATCGTCTATTATCAATTGACAAACCGTGAGACCCCACACTCCTGGCAGGATCCTGACAAACTGTGAGACACCACACATGCCTGACAGGGTCCTGAAACACTGAGACCCCACACACCGCTGGTACTGTCCTGACAGGATGTGAGACCACACACTCCTAACCGGATACTGACACATGCTGAGACCCTCACACCCCTAAACAGGTTGACACACTACGAGACCCCACATATTTCTGACAGGGTCCTGACACACCGTGAAACACCACACATGCCGGTTAGGGCGCTGACAACCTTTACGACCCCACACTCACTTGACAGTGTCCTGATACACTGTGGGACCCCATATGCCCCTGACAGGATACTGACACACTGTGAGACCCCACACCCCTGACAGGATACTGACACACTGAGACCACACACACCTGACAGGATACTGACACACTGTGAGACCCCACACACCACTGACAGGGCCCTGACACACTGTGAGACCCCACACCCCTGACAGGATCCTGACACACTGTGAGACCCCACACCCCTGACAGGATACTGACACACTGAGACCCCACACACCTGACAGGGTCCTGACACACTGTGCTCTCCCCATACATCCCTGGCAGAGGCCGGACACAGTGCATAACCCCACACACCCGACAGGTTTCGAACACAGTTTGAGATCCGACGCACCCCACCCACCCACCCACAGTTCATGTTCTGATCAGCAAATCTGCTGCTTTGTATTTTGATTCAGTGATGGTGGAAGGGGAGGGTGAGCTGTATTTCCCCGACCTGTTCCTTTGACAGAATGACCACCACCTTCTTCTCTATCTCCATACGCCACATCAACACAAGGGATTAAAAGATACTTCCTTAGGAGCAATGATATCTGTGGCAGTAGTGAGATGTTGTCCAGTACGGGACAGTTGGGGGTCAGTAAACTACCAGCGAAATACTCACCTTCACAGCACAGTTAATGTGGAAATGTGATGATCTGGTATTTATCTGGAACAGGCCTCTCTGTCCAGTCAGAGGTCTGTTAATCAAATTTACTTTACTGTACGAACAACCATTGATGAATCCATCAATGCAACAGCTCTGAGCTAACTCTTGTGTGCTTAAATACTGAGTTCTGAGCTGAGGCATCTAACAGTTTGTCCACTGTCTGTTCCCATGGAAGATGTCCAACAGAAACACAAGGAGACTCTGCGGGCACAAACTGAAACACTGAGAGTGAACACGATCCTGATGAGGGAGAAGGTGAAGGTTTTCCAGCTGGTTGATCGATACGCTGAGCTCACGGTCATTTCTACTGTTCGAGACCGGCTAATGGTGGAACATGAGCTGCTGGCAAGAGGCAGAGACCACGAGGAGTGGAGAGAAAAACATCTCTGCGGAGAGCTGGAGAAACTCCAGATGGATCAGTTGTTCCAGAGCAGCTTTTCCCAAACTAACTCCAAATCTGGGAGTTCAGCAGCAGTGGCCGGAGTCCCAGGGATCGGGAAAACAACAATGGTACAAAAGATTGTTCATGACTGGGCCACAGGGAAAATATACCAACAGTTCCAGTTTGTCTTCAGTTTCAAATTCCGCGATTTAAACACCATTAACTGCAGAATAAACCTGAAGGAACTGATCCTGAATCAGTATCCTTACTTTGGGAATATCCTGAGAGAGGTCTGGAAGAACCCAGAGGGATCGCTGTTTATATTCGATGGTTTGGATGAATTCAATGACCAAATTAATTTTTCTGACAGTCGGAGAGACACGGAAACTCGGTGCACGTGCACAGATCCTGAATACAAGTGCAAGGTGTCTGACATTCTGTACAGTTTAATCCAGCACAAGCTGCTCCCAGGGTGTTCAGTGCTGGTGACCACCCGTCCCACTGCGTTACATTTATTGGAAAAGGCTGAGATCGGTACCGAAGCTGAAATCCTGGGATTTTCAGGTGAGGAACGGAAGGAATATTTCATCAAACATTTTGAAGATCAGACGGTGGCGGAAGCTGTTTACAAACACGTGGAGGAGAATGAGATCCTGTACACCATGAGCTACAACCCCTCCTACTGCTGGATCCTCGCTCTGGCACTGGGCCCCTTTTTCACACAAAGAGTCAGGGACCCACAGCGAGTTCCCAAGACCATTACCCAACTGTACTCCTACTACATTTACAACATCCTGAAAAACCATGGCCGTGAGATTGAGAACCCCCGTGATGTGTTACTCAGGGTTGGTCAGTTGGCCTTCAGAGGAGTGTCCGAGAGGAAGATTGTGTTTACAGATGGAGATTTGATCAACTACAATCTGCAGCCTTCCCGGTTCCTGTCCGGGTTCCTGATGGAGCTTTTGGAGAGAGAGGATTCTGCCCGGAGCGTGGTGTACACATTCCCACACCTCACCATCCAAGAGTTTGTAGCTGCAGTCGCACAATTCCTGATCCCAGATGGCAGAGATATCATGAAACTCCTCACTGAAGCCCACTGTGTGAAGGATGGGCGATTTGAGGTATTTCTCCGTTTTGTTGCTGGTCTCTCCAACCCTGTGACAGCTCGGGGCCTGGAGGAGTTTCTGGGTCCATTTCCCAATGAAACAACCTGCCGGGTGATTGACTGGGTGAAGGAGGAGGTTAAACGCCAGAGTGGAAACACAGAGAGTAAAGCTGGTAAAAGGAGCCTCCTGAACACATTGCACTACCTGTTTGAGTTTCATAATCGTGGACTGGCTCAGGCCGCACTGGAATCTATGGAAACACTTTCATTCTGTGGAATAACACTGACCCCGATTGACTGCGCGGTCCTGTCTCATGTCATCGGACTCTGTGATACAATAAAACACCTCGACCTGGAGTACTGCCTCATTCAAAGTGAAGGAAGCCAGCGACTGGGACCCGGGCTGCACAAGTGCCAGGATTTGAGGTAACGACTTATCTCTCACTCTGATCTGTGAAACTGTTCCATTTTGCTCTTTCAATGTCAAGGGATTTGGTTAAAACTATAGTAAATGAGCTTCTGAAGAATTGTGACAAATGCCCTTGTGATTGGCCACTAATTCCCCAAGTACAGGAGGTTACTGTGATTCCTTGTGAAGGGCTGTTAGAGACTTTGTCAGTTCAGAGAACACCGGCCTTTGGTTTAATGATAATAAATCACAGGACTGGCCGTGTTTTTCTCAGCCTGTGACACGTCCATTGACAATGTTCCTTCTCACTGCTACTGACACCCAGACCGACACTGACTGCAGCAGGTGGGTCAGAGCTTCACACCCCCTTCCCGGTGAGGGACAAGAGACCGTCAGCAGACTGCCCCAGTGAGAAGTAAAGAAATACCATTGTGAGATTGTCCTCCCCTGCCCGTCCCCTTGTGTGACTATCACCATCAGTCCACCTGTGTGACTGTGCTCACTACCAGATACCCCGACACCATGGGCACATCTTCTCTCCCGACTGTGGCCCTCAGTTCAAACCCACCTCTTCCTTGCAATCTTTTTCTGCATCCTCTCGTCTTGTAGGATTAACTTTTCCCATCCTCCTTCCTCCTGTGGGATCTCTCTTCCCATCGAGTTTTCCTCAGGTGCGGGCTCTTCCACCATTCCCATCGACAGTCTCCCAATCATAAATTTTCCTCACTGTGGGACTTTCTTCCATCATTCATCCCTGCCCTTTCTGATGCTCTCAGGCCAATAACACTTTTCTAACTGCCAGAAATGAGACAGAATATGTGTATTTTACAGGGTCACAACAACAGATTAAATTACTGATATTCGGTGAATACCCTGGAGCTGGGCAGAGAGGGACGTTGACAGTGATGGGAACACCGATCAGTGATTTACTGAAGGGTATCGTGGTTCCTGAAATACCTGATTGAGAGTAATTCCTTCAGACCCTCATCAATTCATCCATTTGTTCAGCAATCTGTCTGTTTGTGTTTAGACTTGCGGGGAATGAACTGGGAGATTCAGGAGTGAAACTGGTTTCTGCGGCTCTGAGGAACCCGGAGTGTAAAATACGGAAACTGGGGTAAGTACCAGTCTGTGGGAGATTGTGTTTACAGTCACTGGGTGTCTGACACTGAACATTAATGTGATCAGTAATTGAGATACAGGTAAACTCTGGGAATTTGTACTACCTCCTCTCTCAGTGTCCTTCACTTTCTCTCATCTCCAGGTTGGACAATGTCGATCTTACAGTTTCTGGCGCTGAGAATCTTGCCTCCGCTCTCGGAACAAACCGATCACTGATGGATTTGAACATGGATCGTAATAAACTGGGAGATACAGGAGTGAAACTGGTGTCTGTGGCTCTGAGGAACCCGGAGTGTAAAATACAGAAACTGGGGTAAATACCAGACTGTGGGAGATTGTATTTACAGTCACTGGGTGTCTGACACTGAACATTAATGTTATCAGTAATTGTGTTACTGATAAACACTGGGGATTTGTACCGTCTCGTATCTCACTGTGTACTTCACCCTCACTCTCTGTCATCTGCAGGCTGAGAGATATCAGTCTCTCAGATTCTGGTGTCGAGGATCTCGTCTCCGCTCTCAGAACAAACCCATCACTGACGGAGCTGGATCTGAGTGAAAATAAACTGGGAGATTCAGGAGTGAAACTGGTTTCTGCGGCTCTGAGGAACCCGGAGTGTAAAATACAGAAACTGCTGTAAGTACCAGACTGTGGGAGATTGTGTTTACAGTCACTGGGTGTCTGACACTGAACACTAATGTGATCAGTAATTGTGTTACTGATAAACACTGGGGATTTGTACCATCTCCTGTCTCTCTGTGTCCTTCACCCTCACTCTCTCTCATCTCCAGGCTGTACAATGTCGGTCTCAGGGATTCTGGCGCCGAGGATCTCGCTTCCGCTCTCATTACAAACCCATCACTGACGGAGCTGGACCTGGGATTAAACTCACTGACAGACCGATCTGTCCCCGCTCTCCGCCGCCTCATATTGACCCTCCCGAGTCTGGAGCGGATCTGGTGAGTGTTTGTGTTAATGTTCAATGTGATGAAATATCAGCGGATCCGCGGGTTTTCTGGTGATATTTGTCTGTGAGTGTTGTTGAAACATTAACCCCGGTCCCCTGTTACTGACACTGTTGTGTAATCAGTTTATTTCATCTTTATTCTCCCATCTGTTTCAGGCTGCACTGGAATCGGTTCAGTCCAACAGGAGAGAGGGAACTGAGATCACTGCAGGAACCCAGACCAGGACTGAGAGTGGAGTTGTGAAGATCTGAATGTGTGAACAGCCCTGCTCGCTGGATGAGGACATGTTGGCCGATTTCCTGCAATACACGTTTACTTTCTAACTGTTCTAACAGATCCTGGCTTCAGCCGAGCTCTCTGTGATCTCAGAGGCGGTGCCGCAGTGACATGATTCCGCGTCCTATCCAGTTCACACATTCCTTAATTTGCATTTGTCATGATGAAATCAATAAACCGCTGTAACTTCCTGCATTCCTGAGTCTCACTAGAGGAGACCTGGAGTTACTGCTGCCCCCCGCATTCGGTGAACTGCAATAATGGTTCTGAGCTCCTCACACTGGTACAGCAGCGTCTCAGAGATTAGGCGCCCACAGACAGTTAATGCCTGTAATGTCTGTAATTCTGTAATGTCAGACGTGATTTCACTGGGTTCCCAAGTACGAATGGGATGCGGGATGGAATACCGGCATTCAGCACAGGGTGAAGCTCCAACCGCATCGTCCCATCACACGCTCCCGGGGTCAGACCCAGAGTGAAGCTCCCTCCACACCGTCCCATCACACCACAGGGAACCACACACACATTGAAACACACACACACACACACACACACACACACACACATACAGAGGGAACCACACACTCACAATGAAGTGGTACAGCTGCGCCTCAGTTCCAGGCTGAGATTGTCCAGTCCCCTGGATCTCTTCAGTCCCCATCCCCATCAAGGCTGACCACCGCTTCCTCGCACCCGAGATACACCCACTCTCCGGACCCCAACCTTAATGAGCACTCTCCTGGCTTTGCAGACAAAATCAACAAAAGAGACTGGAAGCTCATATACGGTATACTATCAGACTTGCGTCCACAACGGTCAGAAATAGCAGAGGGTCAGACACAGAGTGTATGCCCCTCCGCAGGGCCACATCACGCTCTCCACGGATCAGATAAACAGTGAAGATCCCTCTGCAATGTCGCATCACACAGTCTCTGTGTCAGACGCAGAGTGAAGCTCCCTCCGCATCGTACCATCACACAATCTCTGTGTCAGACAGAGAGTGTGGTTTACTCCACATCGTTCCATCAGAACCCTCCAGGGTCAGACACTGAGTGAAGCTCCTTTTATATCCTCCCATTACATACACCTGGGGGTCAGAAACACAGTAAATCTCCCTCTCCACCATCCCATCACACACTCCCGGGTTCTGAGACAGTGAAGTTCCCTCCGCACCATCCCATCGCACACTACCGGTGTCAGACACAGAGTGAACCTACCTACACCTCGTCCCATTACACACTCCCAGCGTCAGACATTGAGAATCTCTGTCCACACCATGAAATCACCCACTACCCGGGTCAGATACCAAGAGAATTCCCTCCACACTGTATAATAACACAATCGCAGGTCAGACATTGAGAAAATCTCCCTCCAGACTGTCCCATCGCACAATTCCTCTGTCAGACACAGAGTGAGGCTCCCTCCACATCACCCATCACACACTCCCGGGGTCAGACACAGAGTGAATCTCCGTCCACATCATCCAAACACACACTCGCAGGGTCAGACACAGCGTGGAGCTGTTCTGAATGAGCTGGGAGAAATCGGGGAAAATCTGCTGTATAAGTTCGTGAGAAACTTTGGAGATGTTTCGAATTGTCTCTTGGACATATAAGTGAGCGGCTGTTTTAGCGTGGAAGCTTCGCTTGGAGTTTTTCTGCCAGTTTGGACTGGGTTCGTTGACGGCTGCTAAATGCCGGGCTCCCAGCTGCAGCTGCTGGCAATTCGCCAGGAGACCGGTTTGCTCCAAACAACGGAGACAAACGCCATTGTTCTCCCATTAACATCGGGACAACGTCCCTCCTCTTTTATTGTCGTGATTCTCGTTCGGTGTTGGAGCCGGAGCATCTGTTGAGAAGTCTTGACTCCTCACGGCCTGAAGTTCTGTAGGACTAACGGAGCCTTTCCTGGCGTTGAAATTTCTGGCGCCGAGCCTGCAAGATACTGTCGAGTACAAACTTTTCCGGCCAGTTACTCCACTCGCTCCAGGACTTTATAACCGGCACATCCGTATATCTCTAGATTTGGACGTAGTGTCAGCATGCCGGTCCGTTCTCCACGGAGTTGCAGGCCTTCGGGGAGTTGGACAAAGGCGGCTGCAACTCCAGCCTCGGACAACGCCTTGTTTTGGTCGGTGAAAGGGGAACGCGAGTGCAATGTATTTTGAATCTAAGAACCGCCCTGCAAAAAATATGTGGCGTCTATGGAGGACTTGTTTGGGAAAGGTGGTATTTTGGCCACAGAGAATGAGTTCGGGAAGGTAGTGTTTTATCTAGAGAATGATGAGTTAGTACACCGGGATCTTAGTTGGGGGGATCACGGTGGAAAACATCCTTTTAAACATGAAGCTGGTGACATTTCCACGCAGCTTAACGGACACGTTTAATCCCCAACGAGGTCCTGCTTCCCGCACTAGACAGCTTGGGACAAGTGCGGTCAGATATAACTGACATCAGACTCAAATTTAAGAGACGCACCCTCCGTAACGTAATCTCTTTCCGGCGTCAGGTGTTCATGCAGCTGGAAATGGAGGACGACGTTGAGGGCCGGTTTACTGTCCGGCCCGAGGGGGTAGACTATCAGGTGTATTGGAACTCTGAGTGCCCACGGTACCATGCGTGCGGGGAGGTGGGGCACTTTCGGAGGGACTGTCCTAGCACTCGAAAACCCAGGGAGTCCACTTCGGGAACTAGTGCCTCAGCTATCTCTGCCCCTGATCCCATCCCTGCTCCTACACCTGTGCCGGCCCCTGCTCCTGCCCTTGACCCTGTCTCTAACCCTGTCCCTGTTCCTACGTCTATTCCAGTCTCTGCTACTACCCCTGTGATTCAGGCGGGTGCTTCTGGGGCTACGTGCAGGAAGGTGGGGCACATTCGGAGGGACTGTCCTAACACCCGAAACCTTAGGATGTCCACTTCGGGCACCAGAGCCCCAGCTACCTCTGCCCCGATCCTATTCCTGTGCCTGCACCTGAGCCGACTCCTGCTTCCTGCTCCTATTCCTACGTCTGTTTCAGTCCCTGCTCCTGCCCCGTGGGTCAGGTGGGGCACTTTCGGAGGGACTGTCCTAACACCCGAAACCCTAGGGTGTCCACTTCGGGCACCAGTGCCCCAGCTACCTCTGCCCCGATCCTATTCCTGTGCCTGCACCTGACCCGACCTGCTTCCTGCTCCTATTCCTACGTCTGTTTCAGTCCTCATCTGCTCTGAACTGGGATCCAGGCACTGGCGCTGTGAGAACCAGCTGCTGGAGGAAAGCCGACTCCGAGCGTTCTTGGTCGCCTGGAGGGAAAGACAGGGTTAATTGTTTTTATGTCGGGAGTACACTGAGACTGAACGGTTTGAGAGAACATTTCCTGACCCAGTGTATCGGAGGGGTCGTGACTGTCACGTGACATCACTGCCCACTACCCGGTCGGAAGGCACGTCACCTGCCAATCAAGGTTTGACCCCTCCTCGCCCATCAATGCACCGTTACGGACCCGCAGGTTTCGTTCACTGTGGACTGTCACTTTAACAGAGCGCTTCAGTGAGGCAGGACTATGATGTTGTTCACTGACCGACTCGCAGCTTGTTTACCTTTAAAACAAGGACGCAGACAGTCACGGTCAGGAGTCGGAAGAAGAGAGAGAGAGAGAGAGAGAGAGAGGAGCGAACCTGGAAAAGGCAGCAGTTCCAGCTTGTCGAGGCTGGGGATTTGGAACTCTGCTAAACCCACAAGGGTGCGGTGATCATCGATCCGGAGCACTTCGGATGTGTGGCTGTCACTCTGCATAATCCAAAGGAGTGGATCTGGGAATGTCCTGTGGGGCCACTCGAAGTTACCCCTTGCCTGGGTGTGTGATGTGGGAACCCCTTGAAGACGGCATCCCTGTGACAGATCACTCTGGTGGTAATTCGTGTGTGGATTTGGAACGGCTCGACGGAGGATCTTCCACCACTGATATTTATTAATTACCACCGTGGAATTCGGCGTGATTGCCTTCTCTCTACGTTTTACCTCTCGTTATCATCGCTGTGTGTATGTTATGCTGTGCTTGCCAAACCATTCCGAGCACGTCTGCCTTTCTTTAGTTCTGGACAGTCACATACAGCGTTAACCTTAGAAATAGTTAGTGTAAGACTTCCATTAAGATATATCACTTTCCTTCTCACTCTGTTACATGTAATGCTTGGCGAGTGGCGTGGATCCGAGGGGTAGACTGTATTGGAGGGGTCGTGACTTTCACGTGACAAACCTACGCACTACCTGGTCAAGGCACACCACCTGCCAAATACACACCTCACCATTGGCCCCTTTAATTAGCCTTGTACTTGGCCTCGAGCAATTGGCCTTTGTAATCTGCTTAACTCTGCTGGCACGGAGCCTTTGGCCCCTCTATAGATTACCTGGGCTGGACCCTCCATCCCTGTGCACTATAAAGGGTGCCGCGTGTGCTTTCCCTTTGCCATCTCCGAGAGACCACCCTGCTTCACTCCAGGCTGAGAACCGTGGAACGGCGCTGGAGAAATTGTTAGTGAGCTGTGCATTGTAGGATGGGAGCGTTGATTACTCTCTTTAATAACACAGAGCTGTGCCTGCACAGGGTCAAGGGCTGGCGGATATCGTATAGAATTTTCCTTTGTGTGTTTGCGTGTGTGCGCGCGTCCACTTTGTTCCCAGGCGATTTTCCCACGTTCGTTAGTAATTGTCCGTGTGTGTTTTATTGCCGAACCGACTTTCCCCACGACTGCTGTAAATTGTGCGTGTTGCTTCTGTTGCCGTTTTCCCACGTTTGCCTTCTGTAAATAAAATCATTTTCTGTCCAAAGTCCTTGCTTCTGAGACGTATCGAATCTGTTTCCCCACTTACAACACTTGCTCAGCCAATTTACATTTTTTTACGTTCATGCAATATGGGTGTTGTTTAATCGGTTTGGCTTGACCAATATCTACGTCATGTACTGCAACCGCGGTTTGCTTGGGAACATCGGGAAATAAATCCTTAAACTTCAGAATTAATTCTTTCAGCTGTTGTTGCTTTGGCTGCAGATGAGCCAACTTGTTATCAATGTTTTCCAGAACAACCGAGTTCATTAGCCTAACTGGGACCACGTTTGGCTTGTGAAAAGTCTCAGACGAGTCGATTGTTTCATTCTCAGGGTTGCCAGATTCATTTGTTTTGACAACAACACTCACAGACGGTGCCTGCTTGTCAAAATTAGGCTTTATCATATTTATGTGTACCAACTGTGTTAGTTTATGTCAGTCGGGCGTTTTAATAACATAATTCACATCATTAATCTGAGAGACTATTTCATACGGTCTGTTGAATTTCGCCTGAAGTGGATTTGTCAACATTGGAGATAAGGTAAGCACCTTATCTCCCACCTGGTATTTTCTTTTGCAAGCCCGCTTATCAAACCAACACTTCATTTTGTTTTGAGAAATCATTAGGTTTTGTCTCAATAGACTACAGGCTTGATGTAGTTTATTTCTGAACTTCAAAACATAGTCTAACAAGTTAACAGGTACATCCCCATCAATCCACTGTTCCTTTAACAAGGTCAAAGGTCCCCTCACTCTCTGAACAAATACAAGTTCAAATGGACTAAAGCCCAGTGATCTCTGTACCGACTCTCTTACTGCGAACAAAAGCAAATGTATTCCTTCATCCCAGTCTTTTCCATTTTCAACATTTTAATGTCATAATCATTGTTTTGAGGGTAGAATGAAATTTTTCTAAAGCCCCTTGTGATTCTGGATGGTATGCAGATGTTGCAATTTGTTCAGCTCCCTGCTGATAAACTACCTGCTGGAATAATCCAGATGTAAAATCACGTCCTTGATCAGACTGGATTTCTTTAGGCAAACCAGAAAATGTAGAAAACTTGGTAAGAGCCTTCACCACAGTTTTAGCTTTAACATTTCTGAGAGGTATTCCTCTGGGAATCCGGATGCAGTACACATAATAGTTAGTAGATACTGATGGCCAGCTTTAGTCTTTGGCAATGGGTCAACACAATCCACTATAAATTTTGAAAAGGGTTCACCGAAAGCAGGTATAGACCACAGTGGGGCACTGGGGTGACCTGATTAGGTTTAGCCACAACTTGACAAGTGTGACTGGTTCTGCAAAAGCTCATAACATCTTTCCACAGATTAGGCCAGTAGAATTATTTCGTAATCCTGTTTACCGTTTTATTCACTCCAAAATGGCCACCTAAGGGTATACTGTGGGCCAAAGTTAAAATTTCAGCCCTATAAACTTAAGGAACTATAACTTGGTGAACAATTGCCCATTCCTCACTCGCTGGTATAGCAGGTGGCCTCCACTTCCGCATTAACACACCATCCTTGAAATAATACCCTGCTGGCACTTTGATAATCTCATCATCTGAGAGAGCTGTTTCTTTTAAAGCTTCAATCTCAGGGTCTTGGTTCTGTTCTGCTATCAGCTCGTCTACATCGGCAGACAATTTAGCCAAACTTCGAGTTCCTGTGCAGGAAGGAAAAATGTTAAAATCCATCTGTGGGTCGTCAGTGGTTGGGTTAGTTGTTAACTGCACTGCAGGAACAACTTTACCATCTGCCAGTTCATTCCCTAACAGCAAACTAACATCTTCCACCAGTAAACTGGAGCATAATCTGATCTTAACAGGTCCTGAAACGAACCCTGACAGTAAAGTTACCTTGTGCAATGGCACGGAAACCATGTCGCCCCCAATGACTTTAATAAGACTTACCTCACCAGTGTTAGAATCATCACCAAACTTTAGAACACTGTCTGATATAAGTGACTGAGAAGCCCCAGTAACTCAAAAAATGTTCACTGTTACCGGGGTTGACACTTCCTTTACTAATATAAACCCATCTGACATAAAATGATCTAATCCCTTCTTAACTCGGTCAGACCTCTCAGACCTTAACTGAACCTCAACAGCATGTTCAGAACCCAGTGGGTTGATAGCTGCTTCAACATACTGACCACGGGCATTTGGGACTGCCTCCTTTTCCTTTTTCATCTTCAGGACAGAACAGTCAGCCATCACATGACCAGCTTTCTTACAATAGTAAGAAGTAACCAGAATATTTCTCCTTCAACTGTTTCCCAGACTCCTGCGAAGTGGCAGCATCCTTTTCATCTAAATATGTCTTTATGTCATCAGGGACGCACCTTTTGAATTCTTCAATTAAAGCCAACTCTTTCAAGCTGTTAAAATCATCATTCACATTTTTATATGTGCACCAGCGGTCAAAACACACAATCTTCTCATAAGCAAATTCCATAAAAGTCTGGTTCACGGATTTCCTCAAATTTCTAAACTTTTGCCTGTATGATTCTGGGACCAACTCGTAGCTTTGAGCACAGCCTGTTTCACTATGTCATAATCAGCTGCTTCATCAACTGTCAAAGCAGAATAGGCTTGCTGAGCCTCCCCCTTAATTACACTTTGTAAGAGAATAAGCCAAACCTCTTCTGGCCACTTTAAACTCTGAGCAACCTTCTCAAAATGATGAAAGTATTTATCAATCTCTGCCTCGTCAAATGTAGGGACCAATTTAACTTCCCAACTGGCCTCAAATTTATCACCAGAGAAAAACGCTGGACTCCTTTGCTGCAACCTCTTTATCTTTTCCAGCTCGAACAGCCTCTGTCTTTCTGTTTCCTCCCTCTATTTTTCTGCCTCTTCTCTGTTTTTCTGCTTCTCTAGCCTCAAACTGCCTCTGCCTTTCCGCAGCCTCCAGTTTAATTTTTCTCACTTGTACTGGAGCTCAAGCTCACGAGGTTTACTTTCAGGAAACACCTCCAACTCCTCCACTTTAAACACACCCTCAGATACATAATGTTCAGCTATTATCCTCTGCATCTGTGCCCTCCTCATTGTCAATTTCACCTTAGCAAGTTTTACCCTTCTAGCAAGGCTCAACAACTCAACCCTTCTGGCATCCTCTAATGCCTCACAGGTTGGTCAGCATCCAGACATCTAACAGCATCCATTGCTGCTGATTTTCCACACACCAATAAATGAAAAGGGATGAAATTGATAATTAATGAATACGCCCCCAAATCTGTTCATATACTGGATGCAGGCCCCAATTTTGTTACGAATCATAACGTTTTAGAAACGAACCAGCAGCAATAGACTATACCTGGAGTCTGTTTTTGATCTTAAAACTATCTGTATTAGAATCTACTTGTAATATAGTAACTAAAGCAAGATAAACAAAAGTTAACAGTGTTATGTGTATATATGTGTTTAAATAAAACTCCCAAACTATTGAGCTCTGGAGAAACAAGGCTTGGATTCTTGAGATAGCAAAGTATGAAAGTTCAGGTGATGAGAGAGATATTTGTAATCCAGGGTAAATGTTGAGAGAAGGCAATTATGTTGAATTCCACAGGTTCCATGGTGGTAAAACCACACAACAGTCGCTGTCGATTTTATTTGTCGTCATTCCAAACCCTCATAAGATTTATCACCGAAAGTGACTTGTCACAAGCGGTATCGTCTTCAAGTGAATTACCACACCACACCCAGGGAAGGGTTAACACATCTGTGGTCTTCATAGGACACCCCAAATCAGATCCACTCCTATGGATCAAACGCGGTGACAACTACATATACGATGTATGGTGAATCGATAATTAACCCACCCTTGTGGGCATAGGAAAGTTCCAAACAGTGACCCTTGGCCTCTAGTTCCCTGGTTTCGATCCTTCCATTTTTCCTCCTTCGTCTCCGTCTGACTCTGATTGTCTGTGTCCTTGGTTAAAAGGAAACAAGCTGCGAGCAATGTAAACAAGCTGCAAGTCAGACTGATTCACCTTCTTAATCTCTCTCGCTCTCTCTTAAAATGACAGCCCACAGCAAACGAAACCCAGAGATTCATAACTATGGCCACTCCCCATTGTGAATTGACTGGTGAGCCAGTAGTTGGGACGACTGGGTGAATCCCTTCCCACAGACTGAGCAAGTGAACGGCTTCTCCCCAGTGTGAACTTGCTGATGTCTCTGTAGGTTGGATGATCCAGCGAACCTCTTCCCACATTTTGAGCAGGCGAACGGCCGTTCCCCTGTGTGAACTCGCTGGTGTTTCAGTAGTTGGAATGACAGAGTGAATTGTTTCCCACAGACTGAGCAAGTGAATGGCTTCTCCCCAGTGTGAATTCGCTGGTGTGCCTGTAGGGTGGAAGATTGAGTGAATCTCTTCCCACATTCTGAGCATTTGAATGGCTTCTCCCCAGTGTGAACTCGCTGATGTCTCTGCAGGTGGGATGACTGAGTGAATCCCTTCCCACATTCTGAGCAGGTGAACGGCTTCTCCCTAGTGTGAACTCGCTGATGTACCAGTAGGCAGGATGAATCCGTGAATCCCTTCCCACATTCTGAGCAGGTGAACGACTTCTCCCCAGTGTGAACTCGCTGATGTTTCTGCCGGGTGGATGAATCAGTGAATCCCTTTCCACAGACTGAGCAGATGAATGGCTTCTCCCCAGTGTGAACTCGCTGATGAACCTTCAGATGGGATGACTGAGTGAATCCCTTCCCACATTCTGAGCAGGTGAATGGCCTCTCCCCAGTGTGAACTGGCTGATGATTCTGTAGGTTGCATAAGTGAGTGAAGCTCTTCCCACAGTCTGAGCAGGTGAACGGCTTCTCCCCAGTGTGAACTCGCTGATGACTCAGCAGGTGGGATGATTTAATGAATCTCTTCCCACAGACTGAGCAAGTGAATGGCCGCTCCCTGATGTGAACTCCCTGGTGAGCCATTAAGTCAGATGACTGAGTGAATCCTTTCCCAGAAATTCAGCAGATGACCAGCTTCTGCCTGGTGTGAACTGACTGGTGTGTCCACAGGTGGGAAAACTGAGTTAATCCTTTCTTACCCACAGAACAGGTGAATGGCCTTGCCCAGTGTGAACTTGCTAATGTACCTTCAGTTGAAATGACCGAGTGAATCCATTCCCACTGTCTGAGAAGGTGAATGGCCTTTCTCCTGTGTAAAATGATGGACATGCCAGTTGGTCAGTTAACCGAGTGAATCTGTCCCCACTGTCTGAGCATGAAGAATGGTCGATTGAATCCCTTGCTCCACTTCTTAAATATCTAGACAGAGACAACAAAACTGGCGTGTCATGTTTGAGCTTCCTGGAGACAAATTCCTTCTTGTATTTAACCTGTAAAAAGATTTGCAAAATCCATCAATGGGTGTAGGACAACATTTCAGATGAGATTACTTGAGTTGCCAAGGTTTGATCTGGTATCACACTGTTACAGTGAGGTTCAAAACAAGCTGGACAGAGATATCATCTCCTGACTGGGCAGAGTGCTGGTATCTGCAATGACCATCAATTCTCTGATGCTCTTCCTGTCTCTATAAGAATGGGGCTTTTGGCCATCTCCAATTTGAACCCTCGCTCAGTTTGACTCTCTCCATTGGTATTATTACCTCCTCCTGCTGAGCTGCATGGGTGCCTGGCCCCACAGTAACTGAAACAGTCTCACACAAATAGTCTTTCTTGACGTGCAACTGTGATTTTCTTTTATGTATTATTAACTTAACATGCCACAGTTTTAACACCATATAAAAAATTCCTGCTGAGATGAATGGTTGGTCCGCACATCTGTTAAAAAGGATTTAGAGTGAATTTTTGTATTATTTCAAGTTTTTGTCACAGTCATTGAAAATTACAACACAGAAACAGGCACTTTGGGCCATCTAGTTTATGCCGAACTATTTAAATTGCCCACTCCCATACCCTTACCATCCAGGTACCTACACAAACCTCTTAAATGTTGAAATGGATCTCGCATGCACCAGTCGTGCTGGCTGCTCATTCCACACCCAGATGACTGTCTGTGTGAAGAAGTTTCCCCTCATGTTCCACATAACATTTCACCTTTCACCCTTAACCCTTGGCCTCTGGTTGTAGTCCCACCCAATCTCAGTGGAGAAAGCCAGCTTGCATTTACACTATCTATGCCCTCTATCACAATCAAATCTCACCTCAATCTTCTACATTCCAAGGAATAAAGTCTGGACCTGTTCAATCTTTCTTTATAACCCAAGTCCTCCAGACCTGGCAACTTTATTGTGAATTTTCTCTGAACTCTCTGAACCTCTTTTACAGCTTTCCTGTAGGCAGGTGACCAAAACTACACACAATACTCTAAATTAGGCCTCAACAATGTCTTCTACAAGTGAACATAAAATCCATCTATTGTTGTCAGTACTTTGGTTCATGAAGGCCATTGGGCTGAAATCTTTTTTTCCGTCTCCATCTGACTGTGATACAAATTTCAGTTAATTAAGGACCTGTACTCCCAGGTCCCTTTCTTCTACAACACTCCTCCGTGCCCAACCAGTAACTGTGGAAGACCTCCCTTGGTAGGTCATACCAAAGTGCAATAACTCACACTGGTCTGCATTAAATTCCATTTTCCCTTTTTCAAACCATTTTCCCAGCTGGTCCAGATCACACTGCAAGCCATGATAGTCTTCCTCACTGTCCACTACACCACCAATCTTGGGTGTCATCCACAAATCTGATGATCCAGTTAACCACACTATCATCCAGATTACTGATATAGATGACAAACAACATCAGATCCAGCACTGATCCCTGTGGCAACCACTAGTCGCAGGTTCCAGTCAGAGAGGCAACCATCTGCTACCACACTCTGGCTTCTCCCAAAGACGGTGTCTCATCCAATTTACTGTCTCATCTTGAACGCTGAGTGACCGAACCTTCTTGACAAACCTCCCATATGAGACTTTGTCAAGTGCCTTGCTAAAGTCCATGTGGACAACATCTGCTGCTTTGCCTTCATCCATTTCTCTGATAACTTCCTCGAGAGACTCTATAAGATTGGTTAGACATGACCTACCATGCACGCTGTTTATCCTTAATCAGTCCACATCGATCCAAATACTTATATATCGGGTTCCTGCACATAACATTCCAAGACCTTTCCCACTACTGATGTCAAGCTCACCAATGTGCAATTTCTCAGTTTATTTTTAGAGCCTTCCTTGAACAGCAGAACAATATCGGCTGTCCTCCGATCCTCCAGTACCTCACCTGCCACTTAAGATTATTTAAATATCTGTCCCTGTGCCCGTACAGTTTTGGCACTTGTCCTCCGCAGGATCCTAGGGAACAACTTGTCAGGCCCTGGGGATTGATCCACACTAATTTACCTGAAGATAGCAAATCCCTCCACCTCTGTAATCTGTACAGGGTCCATGAAGTTGATGCTGCTTTGCCTCACTTCTACAGACTCTGTGTCCATCTCCTGAGTCAATACGGATGCAAAATAAATCTCCCACATCTATTTTGTCTCCTCATATGGATTATCATTCTGATCCTGCAGAGGATTAATTTTTTTCCCTTGCAATCTTTTTGCTACTAACATATCTGCCGAATCCCTGAGGATTCTCCTTCACCTTGTCTGCTGGGGCAACCTGATGCCTTCTTTTATTTCTTTCATAAGTGTTCACTTGAATTTCCTGTATTTCAAAAGTACTCCATTTGTTCCTATCTGCCTGTACCTCCTTTTTATCGATCTGGGAGCAGAAAGCCAAAGGGCTGATAGAGCTGCATGCTGGGAGGTGAGGATAAGGATGGTTAAACCAAAGTTGCAGGGGGAATGGGAGCCTGAATAACAGAACAGGTAGTGGAGAGGTTGTGGAGGCAGATGTTGTTCAGTCCTCAAAGACAGGAATGAAAAAGTTGAGCATGGTGCGGTGAATATGCTGAGGCCTGTATATTTCAATACAAGGAGCAGCGTAGGAAAGGTGGATGTGTTCAGGACATGGATCCACACCTGGAATCAACACTAGGATCTGGCAACTGTGGATTCGGACAGGCTGCTTTATGGCAAAAGTGTGCTTGGTAAATGGGAGGCCTTCAAAGCGAAATTTTGAAAGTACAAAGCGGGTATCTCCTTGCCAGAATAAAAGGTAAAGATAGAAAATGTAGGGAACTTTGGTTTGCAAGAGATATTGAGACCCTGGTGAAGCACAAAATGGAATTGCATAACAGGGATCGACAGGCAGTTTCTTATGGAGTATAAGAAATGCAAGAGAACACATAAGAGATAAATCAGGATGGCTAAAAGAAGGCATGAGGTTGCTGTCACAGAAAAGATGAAGGATAATCCTCAGGGATTCTAGAGATAGATTAAGAGCAAAAGCATTGCAAGGCACAAAGTTGGTCCTCTGGAAGACCGGAATGGCAATCCACGTGTGGAACCAAAGCAGATGGGGGAGATCTTAAATAATTTTTCATCTCTATTTATTAGGAGATGGACAAAGATTCTATGGGAGTGTGGAAAAGCCGCATTAAAATCATGGACCCTGCACAGGTTAAAGAAGAGAAGTTAATTGGTTGTTCAACATAGAAATCTACAGCATATTCCAGGCCATTCAGCCTAAGATGTTGTGACAGCCATGTAACTTTCTCTAGAATCTGCCTAGAATTCCCCTCTAGTGTTCTGTGCTATAAGAAATAAATCAGGATGGCTAAAGGAAGATGCCGAGCGCATCATTGGAGCCTCCCTGCCCTCTATTGTGGACCTGTACTCTTCCAGGTTGAAGAAGAGGGCGGGGAACATCATAAAGGACTCCTTCCATCCTGCGCACGGACTGTTTGAACTGCTTCCGTCTGGAAGGCACCTCAGATCCCTCCGGACTAAGACTAATAAGCACTGGAGAAGTTTTTTCCTTACTGCGGTCACTTTGCTGAACAGTTGACTGCCAGTTAACTGTCGGCTAACTATTACTTGGATTGCACTACCTGTATGTATAATCTATATTTTCATTTATATTTATCATTATTATTGTTATGAGCAGAGAGGCAACATCTGCTGGAAGTAAATTCCTTGTGTGTGTACAGGTACTTGGCGATTAAAGTCTGATTCTGATTCTGAGGTTGCCCTCACAGAAAAGATGAAGGATAATCCTAAGGGATTCTACTGATAGATTAAGAGCAAAAGTATTGCAAGGGAGAAAGTTGGTCCTCTGGAAGACCAGCGTGGCAATCTTATGTGTGGAAACAAAGCAGAGAGGGAGATCCTCATTTACTTTCATCTCTGTTTCCTCAGCAAATGGGATACAAAGTCAATGGAAGTGTGGAAAAGCAGCATTAACATCGTGGACCCCGTACACACTAAAGCAGAGGAGGTGGTTCCCATCCTGAGGCAGATTAGGGTGGATAAATCTCCAGGGTATGGCCAGGTGCTCCCTCAGACCCTGTGGGAGGCAAGAGCAGAAATTGTAGGGGCCCCAGCAGAGATAATTAAGTCATCTTTAGTGATGGGGGTGGTAATAGAGGATCGGCGAATAACCAAAGTTGCTTTGCTCCTTCACATAGGACAGAGATATCTAGAGCACATTACAGGCTCTTTGGCCCACAGTCCTGTGCCGACCATTTAACCTACACTAGAAACTGCCTAGAATTTCCCTAGTGCACAGCCCTCTATTTTTCTATGCTCCATGTACCTATCCAAGAGGTTGTTAAAAGACCCCATTGTATCTGCTTTGTCAACCACTGCTGGCTTACATTCCACGCACCGACCACTATCTGTGTAAAAAAAAAACCTTACCCCTGACATTGCCTCGGTATCTATTTCCAAGCACCTTAAAACTATGCCCCCCTCGTGTTAACCATTTCAGCCCTGGGAAAAAAAACCTCTGGTTATCCACACGATCAATGCCCCTCATCATCATATGCACCTAAAAAAGGCTCCAAACATACACAAAGAAATTAAACATTGGACGGACGACTTGTTAGAAGTATAGAATACCATGAGAGTATAGATAGGGCAAATGCAAGCAAGAGGTGAGTGATCAATATATCCCAAAGAAGTGAAAACATTGAGGACACAACAGTGGCTGGAATGAGAAGCCAGAGCCAACATAAAAGTCAAACAGAGGGCAAACAAAAGAGCAAAAACTATTCAGAAGCTTTTAGAACCTAACAGAAGATGACAACAAAAAAGTCAGATGAGCTCAGTGTGTGGAATTGTGATTTGTAGTCATTAATGGATCTCAGTAGCACCCAACAGTCTGAGGCTTTTAGAGGAACAAAATATCCGGGGCTTCAATTTCTCTTGAAAATCAAGGTTCCCTGGACCAGTTACCTTTCAACTTTTACTTTGGCAGGCACATGCAAGCTCTATATCCTCAAAATTTCACTTCTGAAGGCCTCCCACTTACAAATACTCCGTTGCCAGGAAACAGCCTGTCCCAAACCACACTTGTCAGATCCTTTCTGATACCATCAAAATTGACCGTTCTCCAATTTAGAATCTCAACCCGTGGTCCAGACCTCTCTTTTTCCATCTTTACTTTGAATCTCATGGTATGATGTTTACTAAATTCTGTCAGCAGCCCTGGATCATTTCCTAACAGCTTATTGCACACTTCTACGTCGGGAATTCTATGTAGTAAGGGCACATTTGACAAACTTTACTCCATCTAGTCCTTTTACAGTATGGGAGTCCCAGTCAATATATGGAAAGTTAAAATCACTTACTGAATTATCCTTTGTTCCTTGGCATGGTCTGTGATCTCTCTACAAATTTGTTCCTCTAAATCCCTCAGACTGTTGGGTGTAAACAAGTCCCAATAATGGCTACAATATCACAATTCCCTGTCCTGAGCTCATCTGGCTTTCTTACGATGCTTCTTGCATTGTGATATACACAGCTCAGCACATTCATCGCACCATGCTCAACCATTTCATTGCTGACTCTGCCAGCAATTATTCTGACTGGTGTCAAGAAAACAAACTCTCCCGCACTGTCACCAAAACAAAGGAGCTGATTGTGGATGACAGGAGGAATGGAGACAGGCTGATATCATTGGATCTGCGGTTGATACTGACATCATTGGATCTGGGGTTGAGAAGGTGAACAGCTTTAAGTTCCTCAGCATAAACGTCACCAGGCATCTCAGATTGTCTGTACATACCGGCTGTGTTGTGAAAAGAGCACAGCAGCATCTCTTCCACCTCAGATGGCTGAAGAAGTTCGGGATGGGGCGAAATCCTAGGAATTTTCGACAGGGAAACAATTGAGAGCACCCTGACTGGCTGCATCACTGCCTGGTATGGGAACTGTACTTCCCTTAATCACAGGAACCTGCAGAGAGTGGTGTGGACAGCCCAGCGCATCCGTAGTTCTGAACTTTCTGCCATTCAATACATTTACACAGACACTTGTGTAAAAAGGGCCCAAAAGATATTGGGAACCAAGTTCACCACAACCACAAACTGTTCGTGCTGCTACCATCCAGGAAACGGTAACACAGCAAAAGAACCAACAGGCCCTGGGACGTCATCTTCCACCAGGCCATCAGACTGATTAATTCATGCAGATACAATTGCATTTCGATGTTATATTGACTGTCTATGTACAAACTATCTATTATAAATTACTATAAATTACACATTGCAGATTTAGAAGGAGATGTAATGTAGTTTTCTCAATCTCATGTTTATGAAGTATTTATGTAATAAAGTCAATTCAATTCGATTCACCCTCTCCACTATCTGTTCTGTCATTCTGGCTCTCATTCCCCCTACAACTTATTTTAATCATATTGCCCCCCGACACCACGCTACATCTAGCAAGCCTAAGATATTAGTCGCCTTTTGTTCTGTCCCCATAACTAACGAATCCCCTATCACCCCTTTGATTTTCCTCTGCCAGTTAATTCTCCCCACAACACTTTCTAAAGTGGTCTACCTGTTGTTGTGGGGGATGGCCACAAGATTATTCAATGATGACCATTTAACCGCATTCCCCTTCCTGACTCTCACACAGTTTCCTGTGCCCTGCACCTTAGGTGCAACTCACCTCACTTCATGTCACATCCATCACCACATCCAACTGCCGGATGATGTGGAATTCATCTGCCTCAAGTTCCAACACCTTAAAGTGCAGGGTTACAAGCTGCAGCTGGATGTACATCTTGTCAGTGAAGGCATCAGGGACACTGGATGTCTCCCCTCCTTCCCTCTAATATCTCCTCTAATTTGGAATAACCAGTGTGCACATAAATCTTGTACTGTGCATTTTGTTGCCAGTGACAATGTGCACAGTGAGTTTTATACAGAGAGGTGTTCATCTTATGAGCTAGCAAATCACTGTCAATAGGAACTTTGATCTCCTCTGGGTTCAGTCCAGTTCATCTGCACTCTCACACGATCTATGTAGCAGGCTTGTAACCGAACATGAAGGATTTTCTCAACAAAGCTTTTGCATACTGTCCATATGTGGTTTGCTTGCTAAATTATGTTTAAAAAGTCAGATTTCCAAATATAACTCCACTTCTTCCAACTTGCAAATTCTCCAGCAACTTTTCATCACCAACAATGCACACAGGTATCACCAGTTTCTGTATTCTACATAAATATTTTCCCTGAAGTCTCCCCCAAGTGACTTACAGTGATGGCAATGCCAATGAATATGAAGTGAAGGGCAGTAGTCTGTCTCATTGGAGTCCGGCACATTTGTGATGTGAAAGTTACTTGTTGCCCAGGACAAAGGTGTTTGATATCATTATGTACCCAAAGAGAATGGGACAAAACATATTCTCACCGGTAGAAAAGTCCAGAACAAGAACACACACAAAATGCTGGAGGAACTCAGCAGGTCTGGCAGCATCTGTGGAAAAGTTCATCCAGCAATTTGTGTTGCTTGGATTTCCAGCATCTGCAGATGTTCTCTTGTTTGTGATTGAGGAAAGAACAAAGGTGATCTTCTCAACTGCTGATGTAAAAGATTTTGTTCCCTTTCTCCGAGTTCCTAATCCTTGCATTTAGATAGCTGGAGCTCAGCTCTGTCTGAGAGATCCATCGGTTCCCATTCCCTCATCAGCCGGAAGCTCCCCGGGGCCCGTGTACGGATCGTGGGGCTGAGAGAGAGGAGATTGAGCAGGACAGTCCAGGGATTGCGGGTAACGGTGTCCGGATTTCACAGGAATCGTCCCTCAGTCGCTGTTTATTTAAAAAAGTAGAGAATCGCTCTTAGCTGCACCCGGTATTTGCAAGGCCTTCTGTGTACTGTGCGCATGCGTGATACTTGGGGACGTCATCAACCCTGACGCTTGCGCATTTGTTCGGTGCTTCAGAGTAAGCGAAATTTTAAATACACTGCCATTAAAGATTTCTGCAGGCACTGTTTCAATATACATACCTCATTTTTTTCGTGTGTATAGAAAAATCTGCAGCTGTTTTAACGCAGAAAGCGGCTCCCATAAACAATATACTCAATATCAACGTGTATCATATGCCAAAGTAAAATGCAGTTATAAAACACAGGAGATTCTGCAGTTGCTGGGAATACAGCGACGCACACACACACAATGCTGGAGGAATTCTGTAGTTCAAGCAGCAACTAAGCAGCGGAGTACACAGCCTGAGCGTGCAAAAGGGGCTCGGCCTAAACGATGTCCATTTATTCCTCTCCACATTTGCTTCCGGATCTGTTGATTTCCACCAGAGTTTTGCAGAAATTAACCACATTTTTTTAGGTCAACCAGTTTCCAAATGTTTCTGATCTTTCTTTTGTAGCCACATCCTGCTGGTTTGATTCCTCCTCCTCTTAAACTCTAGACCCCATCTCTCTCTCTGGAGCCCCAAAGCCCCGACTCAGGCTGGCAACTCTTTGGTTTCTGACTCGAAGTTTCACTCGCTAGTCTGCTGTCAGAATTTAGTGGAGCATTGTGTTGCGAGACCGCAGATCCGTTCACTGTGAATGTCGCTTTAAGTGCCTGAGTGAGGTGGGACTGTGACGTCAGTCACACACCGGCTGCGAGAGAGAGAGAGAGAGAGAGAGAGAGAGAGAGAGAGAGAGAGAGAGAGAGAGAGAGAGAGAGAGAGAGAGAGAGAGAGAGAGAGTGAGAGAGAGAGGGGAGAGAGAGAGAGAGAGAGAGAGAGAGAGAGAGAGAGAGAGAGAGAGAGAGACACACACACACACAGGCACAAGCTGTTGGACCTTCAGCTTGCCACTTCTAAGGTTGGAGCTCTTCCACGCCCAGAAGATCGGGTTGATTATCGGCACGCGGTGCACAACGGATGTGTGACTGTCACTTCGTATCATCCATATGTGTGGATTTGCTGGAGTATCCTGTGGTATCACTTTTGTTGGCCCCTACCTGGAATCCGAGTGTTCTGTAGTAACCACTTGGAAACGATATTCCTGTCACTGTCACCTGGTGATATTTCTAAGTTGATTTCGGAACTAATCGACGGATAAGATCATCGGCGACTGTTATTTCGTTCACCCAGCGTGGAATGTGTGTGGAATTCTTCGTAATTGCCTTCTCTCTACATGATCGTGTGGATTTACAAATCTCTCCTTTCACTCACTTATTCCGTGGATTACTAAACTTTTCCACGTTACCATCTGGAGACATTAAGCATTGTTTCCCAAGCTTGATAGTTTGGGAGCTATATATACGCATTACACTGTTAACTTCTGTTCATTTCGTTTAATCTTTTATATTTGGAGTAGATACTAATAAAGATAGTGGTTTTCACATCGAAACCAGACTCCATTAGTGATCTATTGCTGCTGGTACGTAACAATTGCAACAACCCAGCTGTCTGAGGCACAGTCCTTTAAAATTGGTGAAAATGACCCAAAACGTTGAAAAGAGCGCCGAAGAAGGAGTTTAATCAACTTCGTCCGGAGCCCTGAACAACGTCACAACCACAGTGAGCTCATCGTCTTGTTCAGCCCGGAGACAATCATGCAGGGAATTCATGCTGGTGTATAAGATGATGAGAGGCATTGGTCGTGTGGATAGTCAGAGGCTTTTTCCCAGTCTGAAACAGCTAACACGAGGGGGCATAGATTTAAGCTGCTTGGAAGTAGGTACAGAGGAGATGTCAGAGCTAATTTTTTTAAGCAGTGGTGTGTGGGTGGAATGCACTGCCTGCGACGGTGGTAGAGGCGGATACAATAGGATCTTTTAAGAGACTTTTAGATAGGTACATGGAGCTTAGGAAAATAGGTGGCTATGCGGTAGGGTAATTCTAGGCTGCTTCTGGAGTAAATTACATGGTCGGCACAACATTCTGGGCCTAAGCATCGGTAATATGTTATATATTTCTGTGATTTTATGAAATTCAAGGGAAATCTCCTATCCCACAGAGTGGTGACTAGTTGCAACCTGTAATCTCAGGGAGAGTGAAAGGGGAACGGCATATACTGATATGGAAATGAAACTTGGGCAGGGACCAGATGGGCCGAGTGGCCTTCCTAGTATACAGTGTGAGTGTGGTGGAGACAGTAAGTACCTGAGACGCGGGATTTGATACAGAACTGATTTACCTTTCACAGATCCACAATATTAAACGCCAGTCTAGTTTAAGGCTAACATCAGCAGAACAGACTCCTCCAATGCTCAGTGACCAGGGTTCAGTCCTGGGTACATGAGCAGCCGCAAGAACTGCAGAATCTGACAGTAACAGTCCCTCATGAACCTGCAGCTGCCTTCAGTCACCGTGATGGTTAAACATTTAACACGGAGCTGATTTGAACTTCCTCCCTGATGTGAAGTTGCTGGTGTTGCAGCAGCTGGGATGATTGAGTGAAACTCATTGCTCACTCCGGACAGAAATGTGGCCTCTTTTTATTGTAAACACACCGGAGCGTCACAAGGTGGGTTAACTGAATGAGTCTCTTCCCACACACGGAGCAGGTGAACGACCGCTTCCCAGAGCGAAGCTGTTGGTGTATCTGTGATGGCCAACTGAATCCCTTCCAAAATGAGAGCCAGTGATTGACGTCACAGTGCTCGGAACGTCATGGCGATGTATCCAATCAGATCACGGACATGGTCACGTGTTCGGGCTCTCCTTGTGGCGAGTGGGGCGCTGTCTTCTCCAGCATCTCCGCCTCCACATTCAAGGATCGGCGGCATTCAAGCGCTGGTGAACTGACAGATACAGCGGAACTAACGTGTTGTTGTGTTTGAAATTCCCATACACAAATCCTTTGCCTTTTCTACACTGTTAAAAGTTTACAAAGCACGTCAGTGGGTGAAGGACAACATTTCAACTCAAATAACTTTAGCGTCCATGGTGCCTTCGTATAAATAAAACATTTTCACAGTTCAAAACAAGTTGGAGGAACAAGACTTCTAACTGGCCACAGTTCCGGCATCAGGCACAACATCAAACTCTCTGCTTCCCTCTCTGTATCAAAATGGATCATTCCTCCCCTTCATCAGTCTGTGACTTGGCTCAGTCTGTCCGTCTCCTTCGCATTCTGAGCATGCGCCACACACCCACTGAGATCACATTTTATTCACACGGCTGTGACTAGAGACTTTCTGATTATTATGTCCCTCCCGGCATTCGACGGTGGTAAACTCAGAGACAGCAATGGTATTGAACATCGGGAATAGGTGATTAGGCTTTTTCGTTGGAGATGATAAACTGCCGGTAGTGTGTGTCTGGATGAGTGGATCGTTTTCAGACTGGAAGGAGGTAGCGTTTGGAGTACCCCACAGAGCAGTCCCTGACCATAGTTGTTCACAGTTTAATATCCTGGCGGAGGCAGCGAGATGTGTGATGCCTCAGTCTGCTGGTGAGGCAGAAAGAGTGGAGTTGGGGGAGGGGAGGCTATTCACATGCAATTTCGTAGCTTTGCAATCAGTACATAGTGCACTGTGGGTCTGCAGTGGCGGGTTCCAATCTGCTAATTAGATTTGCTGACCACAGAACATTGATCGACCGAATCCCAAATAATAACGAGGCAGCCGACAGAGAAGAAGTCATCACCCCGACACAGTGGTGTCAAGAAAACAACCTCTCTCTCATTGTGACAAAAACACAGGAGCTGGTTGTGGATTACAGGAGGAATGGAGACAGAGACCAAATTCAACATTTCCAAGTCTGTTATTGACACAAATGCACATTTTAGTATTGATCATGACACAATGTATTTTAAATATCGTTAATGACATAAAACATATTTATAAACTGTTACTGACAGAGAATCGTATAATTTGTGTTCCGCGTGTTATCTGAATGTACTTGCCTGTGATGCTGCCACAAGTCAGTGTTTCTCTGTACCTGTACCTTCCCGTACTTGAGCACTTGGCAATAAATTCAACAGGACCTGAGAAATCTCAGTGGGATTTGATTAGTGATGATCATCTTGGCAGCTCGGTAGGTCGAATGTATGAGACAGAACACTGTTAAATGTAAAACCCTGAACAGTGTTGATGATCAGAGGGATCTTAGACTCCAAGTTCATCGCTCCCTGAAAGAGTCTGCACAGATTGATCGGGTGGTTAAGAAGGCAAATGGCATGGTTGTCTTTATTAGTTGAAGCATTGAGTTCAAAAGTCGGGAAGTTGTGTTGCGGCTGTTACGAGCCTGCGGTCGTACTGTGACTGTTTCTTTAAGAGCGCCGGCGTGAGGAGGCGGGACTATGACGTCAGTCACAGGCTGACAGCGCTGACTGTGGACTGAACCATCAGAGAGAGAGAGAGGGAGAGAGAGAGGAGAGGGAGGGGGAGGGAGAGGGAGCGAGAGAGACTGGAAAAGCTGATCGCTTCAGTTAGTCGCAGCTGAGGCTTGGAACTCTCCTATGCCCACAGGAGTGGGTTTATCATCGGTACACGGAACCACAACGAATGTGTGTGGCTGTCACTTCGTATAATCCATAGGAGTAGGTTTTGGAATATCTTGTGTTAACCCTTGCCTGGGAATGTTGTGTGGTAACCCCTGGAAGACGGTATTCCTGTGACAGATCACTTTCGCTGATAACTCGTCGGTGGACGGATTCAGCGGACAAGAACTTCGACGGTGGTTGTTTTGAGGTAACGGCCTTTTCTCTACGTTTCACCCTGGATTACAAATATCTCTCTCCCATCATTTATTCTGTGTGTTACTGAACTTTCCTACTTTACCATCTCAAGACTCTGAGCATTGTTCCCTCACGCTCGATAGTCTGGGAGTTATATTTACACATATATACACATAACACTGGTAACTTTCCTTTATTTCGTTAAGTTACTATATTATCAGTCGATACTACTAAAGATAATGGTTTTAACATCAAAACCAGACTCCAGTGTGAACTCTATTGCTGCTGGTTTGTTTCTAAAACGCTACAGTTTGTAACACAATTTTATAAAACTAGTTAGCCCACATCTGGAGTGTTTCATACAGTTCTGGTTGCCCCCATTCTTGGAAGGATGTCGGGGCTTTGGAGAAGGCGCAGAAGAGGTTTACCAGGACCCTGCCTGGATTAGAGGGCATGAGCTATAACGAGAGGCTGGACAAACTTGTGTTGTTTTCTCCAGAGCGGCGCAGGCTGGGGTGAGACTGGATGGACGTTTATAAGATTACGAGAGGAATAGATCGAGTGGACAGACGATATATTTTTCCTGGAGGTTGAAATGTCTAATACAGTTAAGGTGAGTGGAGATATGAGTGGCGTTTGCGTCTTTCCACAGAGTAGTGGGTAAACGGACATCTGTCTGGGGGTGAGAGACCGAAGCGGCCATGTGATCCCGTTTCCTGTTCACGTTTCTCTGCAGATCTGCAGCATCTGCGGGTCACTGCTCTACCTATACGTGGAGCTTCATCTTTCCCCGTTCAGACAAGGCAGTGAGATCCGGATCTGTCACGTCCTCTCGTTGTGGTGGACAATATGGTTTTTTTCGGCAATATTTTCAGCATGTTTCATTCCACTGTTTTTACCTGCTGAAGTGCTGCCGATGTTTCTGGGTGTCTGACCCACTTATGTGAGAATTTAGCTTTTTATAATTATCTGAGCTTCTCATCATTGTGTAAAGTTCAGTTAAGCTTCACTCCACTACTTCCAAAGCAACAACCCAGTCAGTCAAACAGTCGGCACAGTTAAAATAGTTTATTATATCTTTTTTTCATTTTGTACTATTTATATAATTTAACAATGTGATATTTATATTCTTATATTAAATCACAATTGTTAAAATCTATGGTTAAAAATTAGGTTCTACTTCTGAACGAATTTCATGACATATGCCGGTGCTATTAAACCTGATTCTGATATTGATATGGGAGACCCACCACCAGTCACCTGATCCCACTTACCGCAGATCGTAATGAGAGATTAACGCCTTTTCTATTCATTTGCGTTCCTCAGAAAGAGAACTGTTCAGTTTCCTTCTGTGGTTCCAGAGCAGAAGCTCAGTCTGTCTAATATTTGCACACAATTAAAATGGGGAATTTGTTTATTATCATCATGTACTGAACGACAGTTCAAATCTTCCCTGACGTACCATCCACACAGATCGATACATAACAACGGTACATCGGTCTGATATACGATAAAACAATAACTGTAACAAAGCATTATGGCTGCAGAGAAAGTGCAGTGCAGATAGACACATGGTGCAGGGTCACGTCGAGTTACATTGTGAGGTCGAGTCCATTTAATCATTCATTTGGCTTATAACTGCAGACAGGAAGCCGTCCTTCAGCCTGGTGTTACGCACTTTAAGGCTTTTGTATCTCCTCCCCGATGGGGGAGCGGGTTTGCAGCGAGAATGTCCAGGTTGTGAGGATCTTTGAGTACATGGCCTGGTTCTCCGAGGGAGTGGAAGTGTAGGGAGAGTCCATGGAGTGGAGGCTTGTTTCTCTGATGTTCTCTGCTCTCCAAAGTTCTCTGCAGTTCCTTACAGTCATGGGCAGAGCAGTAGCCATACGAAGGCGTGAAGTATCGACAAGAAGCTCAGAGACCTCGGCCTTCACCCTGCCTTGTGTAGCTGGATCCTGGACTTCCTGTCAGATCGCCGGCAGGTGGTAAGAGTGGGCTCCATCCCCTGTCTCTCTGACCCTCAGCACTCATACCCCACAGTGTTGTCTCTTTGGCCCTCTCCTTTACTCTCTGTGCACCCATGACTTGTGTTGCCACCCACAGCTCCAACCTGCTAATGAAATTGGCTGACAGCACTACATTGATTGGCCTAACCTCAAATAATAACTTTCAATCGATCAAATGCCTCCCGACAAGGTTCGGTCCAAACATACTTTTCACGCTTCTTCAGGAGATTAGTCAGAGAAAGAGCGATAGCAGCAAAGTTCTTACAGAACTTACGATAATATCCATCCATTCCCAGAAACCTTCTAAGAGCCTTCTTAGCAGTCAGAATAGGAACTTGAGAAATTGCCTGGACTTTTGCCCCAACAGGAGCCAACTTGCTTTGACCGACAACATAGCCAAGACAGGTCACACTGGCATTGCCAAATTCACTCTTAGCCAAGTTAACTGTAAGGTTGTCCTAGGAAAGCCTGTCAAATAGCTTCTCTACTGCAGAGATATGCTCTTCCCAAGTGCCACTCCCTGTAACTAAGTCATCAATATAGGTATCTGTGTGTTCTCACCCTCGAATTACAAAATCAATCATTCTCTGGGATGTTCCTGGAGCATTTTTCCTTCCAAAAGGTAAAACATTGTATTCACACAAACCAGATGGTGTCACAAATGCAGAAATTTCTCTACATCTGTCCGTCAATGAAACACACCAATACCCTTTCAACAGATCAATCTTTGTAAGAAATTTAGCTTTTCCAACCTTATTGATGCAATCATCCTCCCTAGGGATAGGACAGGATTCTGTTTTTGTTAATGAATTTACCTTCCCATAATCAGTGCAATATCTAACACCACCATCAGGTTAAGGCACAATAATGCAGGGTGAGCTCCAATCTGATGCTGAAGGACTCATAGTACCATTTTCAGCATATATTCAATTCCTTGCTCAGCCAATTTACATTTTTCAACGTTCATACAATATGGATGTTGTTTAATCGGTTTGGCTTGACCAATATCTACATCATGTACTGCGACCGTGGTTTGCTTGGGAACATCGGGAAATAAATCTTTAAACATCAGGATTACTTCCTTCAGCTGTTGTTGTTGCTTTGGCTGCAGATGAGCCGACTTGTTAACAATGTTTTCTGGAACAACCGAGTTGATTAGCCTAACTGCGACCATGTTTGGCTTGTGAAAATTCTCAGACGAGTCAATTGCTTCATTCTCAGGGTTGCCAGTTTCATTTGTTTTGACAACAACACTCACAGATGGAGCCTGCTTGTCAAAATAAGGCTTTATCATATTTATGTGTACCACCTGTGTTAGTTTACGTTGGTCAGGTGTTTTAATAGCATTATTCAGATCATTAATTTGAGAGACTATTTCATGCGGTCTATTGAACTTAGCCTGAAGTGGATTCATCAATATTGGAGATAAGGCAAGCACCTTATCCCCCACCTGGTATTTTCTTTCCAAAGCCAACTTATCAAACCAACACTTCATTTTGTTTTGAGAAATCTTTAAGTTTTGTCTCACTGGACTACAGACTTGTAGTTTATTCTTGAACTTCTACACAAAGTCTAACAAGTTAAGATGTATATCCCCATCAATCCACTGTTCCTTTAACAAGGACAAAGGTCCCCTCACTATAAATTTTAAAAAGGGTTCACCGAATGCAGGTATAGGGCAGAGTGATTCAGTTTACCCACAACTTGACAAGTGTGACAGATTCTGCAAAAGGTCACAACATCTTTCCTCAAATTAGCCCAGTAGAATTATTTCATAACTGTTTACAGTTTTATTCACTCCAAAATGTCGACCTGATGGCAGACTGCAGGCCAAAGTTAAAATTTCAGCCATATAACTTTAGGAACTACAACTTGGTGAACAATTGCCCATTCCTCACTTGCTGGAATAGCAGGTGGCCTCCACTTCCTCATTGACGCTCCATCCTTGAGATAATACCCTACTGGCACTTTCTTAATCTCATCATCTGAGAAAGTTGTTTCTTTTAAAGCTTCAATCTCAGGGTCTCGGTTCTGTTCTGCTATAAACTCCTTCCGACACAGGGATAAATTTTTCTCATCAGACTTACGACCTGAATCCTGTTGAAACAATGAAGGCAGAAATTCCCTGACATCATAACCTGAATCCCGATGTTGGCTATCATGGATATCAGAATCATGCTGCACAGAACCGTCTGCATCGGCAGACTTCTTAGCCATACTTTGAGTTACTGCGCAGGAAGGATAAATGTTAAAATCCATCTGTGGGTCGTCAGTGGTTGTCTTAGTTGTCAATAGCACTGCAGGAACAATTTTAGGTCATTCCCGAACAGCAAACCAACATCTTCCAATGGTAAAATGGAGTATAATCCGATTTTAACAGGTCCTGAAACCAACCCTGACAGTAAAGTTACCTTGTACAACGGCACAATGCCTTTAATAAGATTTACCTCACCAGTGTTAAATCTCATCACCAAACTTTAGAATGCTGTCTAATATAAGTGACTGAGAATCGCCAGTAACTTGAAGAATTTTCACTGGTTCTTGGGTTCACCCTTCCTTTACTAATACAAACCCATTTGACATAAAATGATCAAAAGCCTTCTTAATTCGGTCAGAACTCTCAGTCCATAACTGAGCCTCAACAGAATGTTCAGAACCCTGTGGGTTGATAGGTGCTTCAACAGACTGATCACAGGTATTCGGGACTGACACCTTTTCCTTTTTCTTCTTCAGGACAGAACAATTAGCCATCATATGACCAGCTTTCTTACAATAGTAACAAGCAAGACCAGAATATTTCTCTTTCAACTGCTTCCCTTCATCCTTACACTTGTCACTAGTCCCAGCTATAATTTCGCGTTTACCCTGGTGATCCCTGCTACTCTTTTGGAAGCTCTTATTCTGGGTAAACTTAAACTTATGAGTTAAAGCAAACTCATCTGCTAATCTAGCAGACTCCTGCAAAGTGGCAGCATCCTTTTCATCTAAATATGTTTTTGTGTCATCAGGGACACACTTTTTGAATTCTTCAATTAAAACTAACTCTTTCAAGCTATTAAAATCATCATATATTTATCATCATCATATATATCATCATATATGTGCACCAGCAATCAAAACACACAGACTTCTCATAAGCAAATTACATATGTCCGGTTCACAGATTTCCACAAATTTCTAAACTTTTGCCTGTATGATTCTGGGACCAACTCATAAGCTTTGAGCACAGCCTGTTTCACTATGTCATAATCAGCTGCTTCATCAACTGTCAAAGCAGAATAGGCTTGCTAAGCCTCCCCCTTTGTAAGAGAACCAACCCTCTTTTGGCCACTTTAAATTCTAAGCAACCTTCTCAAAATGCTGTAAGTATTTATCAACCTCTGTCTCATCAAATGGAGGTACCAATTTAATTTCCTGACTGGCCTCAAACTCATCACCAGAGTCTAACGCTAGACCCCTTTGCTGCAACCACTGTATCTTTTCCAGCTCGAATAGCCTCTGTCCTTCTGCTTCCTCCCTCTGTTTTTCTGCCTCCTCTCTGATTTTCTGCCTCGATAGCCTCAAACTGCCTCTGCCTTTCCGCAGCCTCCATCTTTAATTTTTCTCACTCATACTGGAGCTCAAGCTCACTAGATTTACTTTCAGGAAACACCTCCAACTCCTCCACTTTAAACACACTCTCAGAAACATAATGTTCAGCTGTTATCCTCTGCAACTGTGCCCTCCTCATTGTCAATTTCAACATAACAAGTTTTACCCTTCTAACAAGACTCAACAACTCAATCCTTCTGGCATCCTCTAATGCCTCAGAGGTTGCTGCTTCCAAACAATAATCAGCATCCGCTGCTGATTTTCCACACACAAATAAATCAAAAGGGACTTCCCCAATGAAATCGATAATTAATGACGACGCCCCCATAGATGTTCATATCCCGGATGCAGGCCCCAATTTTGTTATGAATTGTAAAGCTTTTGAAACAAATCAGCACCAATAGACTACACCTGAAACAACACTCACACAAAATGCTGGTGGAACACAGCAGGCCAGGCAGCATCTGTAAGGAGAAGCACTGTCGACGTTTCAAGCCAAGACCCTTCGTCAGGACTGCCTGAGACTGCCTGACGAAGGGTCTCGGCCTGAAACATTGACAGTGCTTCTCCTTATAGATGCTGCCTGGCCTGCAGTGTTCCACCAGCATTTTGTGTGTGTTTGAATTTCCAACATCTGCAGATTTCCTCGTGGAGACTACAGCAGGAATCTGTTTTTGATGTTAAAACTACCTTTATTAGAATGTACTTATAATATAGTAACTTAAGCAAAATAAACAAAAGTTAACAGTGTTATGTTTATATATGTGTGTAAGTATAAATCCAAAACTATTGAGCATGGGGGAACCAAGGTCTGGAGTCTTGAGATGGTAAATTATGAAAGTTCAGTTCAGCCACGGAATAACTGATGAAAGAGATATTTGTAATCCAGGGTAAATGTAAAGGGAAGGCAATTATGTCGAATTCCACAGGTTGCATGGTGGTAAAACAAGAGAACAGTCACTGCAGATTTTATCTGTCATCCTTCCAAATCCACATACTAATTATCACCCAAAGTGACTTGTCACAAGGGGTATCGTCTTCAAATGAATTACCACACCACACACAGGCAAGGGTTAACACATCAGTGGTCTTCATAGGATACCCCAAATCAGATCCACTCATACGGATCAAACGACGTGACAACCACACATTTGTGTACGCTGAATCGATAATTAACCCACTTTTGTGGGCATAGGGAAATTCCAAACAGTGACCCTTGGCACCTATTTCCCTTGTATAGATCCTTCCATTTTTTCTCCTTCATCTCCTGACTCTGAGTGTCTGTGTCCTCAGCTAAAACTAAACAAGCTGGGAGTGATGTAAACAAGCTGCAAATCAGACTGATTCACCTTCTTAATCTCTCTCTCTTAAAATGACAGTCCACAGCAAACAAAACCTAGGGATTCATAACAACTGACTGGAGTGCCAGTAGTTGGGATGACTGAGTGAATCCTTGCCCACATTCTCAGCAGGTAAATGGCTGCTCGCCAGGGTGAACTCGCTGATGTCTCTGTAGTGTGGAAGAGCGAGTGAATCTCTTCCCACATTCTGAGCAGGTGAATGGCCTCTCTCCAGTGTGAACTCGCTGATGTTCCAGTAATCTGGATGACTCAGTGAATCTCTTCCCACAGACGAAGCAGATGAACGGCTTCTCCCCAGTGTGAACTCGCTGATGTCTCTGTAGGCTGGATAAATGAGTGAATCTGCTCCCACAGTCTGAGCAGGTGAATGGCCTCTCTCCAGTGTGAACTCGCTGATGACTCTGTAGGTGGGATGACTGAGTGAATCTCTTCCCACATTCTGAGCAGGGGAACGGCATCTCCCCAGTGTGAACTCGCTGGTGTTCCAGAAGGTGGGATGACAGAGTGAACCGTTTCCCACATTCTGTGCAATTGAACGGCTTCTCACCGGTGTGAACACGCTCATGTCTCAGTAGGGTGGAAGATTGAGTGAATCCCTTCCCACATTCTGAGCAGGTGAACGGCTTCTCCCTAGTGTGAACTCGCTGATGACTCTGTAGATGGGATGACTGAGTAAATCTCTTCCCACATTCTGAACAGGTGAACGGCTTCTCCCCAGTGTGAACTCGCTGATGACTCTGTAGTTGGGATGACTGGGTAAATCCCTTCCCACATTCTGAGCAGGTGAACGGCTTCTCCCCAGTGTGAACTCGATGATGACTCTGTAGGCTGGATGGATCAGTGAATCTCTTCCCACAGACTGAGCAGGTGAATGGCTTCTCCCCAGTGTGAACTCGCTGATGGCTCAATAGGTGGGATGACTCTGTGAATCTCTTCCCACAGACTGAACAGATGAACGGCTTCTCCCCAGTGTGAGCTCGCTGGTGTCGCTGTAGGGTGGATGAATGAGTGAATCTCTTCCCACAGACTGAGCAGGTGAACGGCTTCTCCCCAGTGTGAACTCGCTTATGACTCTGTAGTTGGGATGACTGAGTAAATCTCTTCCCACATTCTGAACAGGTGAACGGCTTCTCCCCAGTGTGAACTCGATGATGACTCTGCAGGTTGGAAGGATCAGTGAATCCCTTCCCACAGACTGAGCAGGTGAATGGCTTCTCCCCAGTGTGAACTCGCTGATGACTCTGTAGGTGGGATAACTGAATGAATCCCTTTCCACATTCTGAGCAGATGAATGGCTTCTCCCCAGTGTGAACTCGCTGATGTCTCTGTAGGCTGGATAAATGAGTGAATCTGCTCCCACAGTCTGAGCAGGTGAATGGCCTCTCCCCAGTGTGAAATCGCAGATGACTCTGTACTTGGGATAACTGAGTAAAACTCTTCCCACATTCTGAACAGGTGTACGGCTTCTCCCCAGTGTGAAGTCGCTGATGACTCTGTAGGGTGGATGAATCAGTAAATCCTTTCCCACATTCTGAGCAGGTAAATGGCTTTTCCCCAGTGTGAACTCGACGATGTCTCAGTAGGCTGGATAACTCACGGAATCCTTTCCCACATTCTGAGCAGGTGAACGGCTTCTCCCCAGTGTGAACTCGCCGATGTCTCAGTAGGCTGGATAACTCACGGAATCCTTTCCCACATTCTGAGCAGGTGAACGGCTTCTCCCCAGTGTGAACTCGCTGATGTACCAGTAGGTTGGATAACTCACTGAATCCTTTCCCACATTCTGAGCAGGTGAATGGCTTCTCCCCAGTATGAACTCGCTGATGTCTCCGTAGGTTGGATGTCTGAGTGAATCCCTTCCCACAGACTGAACAGGTGAATGGCTTCTCCCCAGTGTGAACTCGCTGATGTCTCCGTAGGTTGGATGCCTGAGTGAATCCCTTCCCACAGACTGAACAGGTGAACGGCTTCTCCCCAGTGTGAACTTGCTGGTGAGCCATTAGGTCAAATGACTGAGTGAATCCTTTCCCAGAAATTCAACAGATGACCAGCCTCCGCCCGGTGTGGTGTGAACTGACTGGTGTGTCCACAGGCGGGAAGACCAACTGAATCCTTTTTCACACACAGAACAGGTGAATGGCCCTGCCCAGTGTGAACTTGCTGATGTACCTTCAGTTGAGATGACCGAATAAATCCCTCCCCACAGTCTGAGCAGGAAGGATGGTTGATTGAATATCCTTGCTCGACTTCTTAAATATCCAGACAGAGACAGCAAAACTGGCGGACTGTGTTTGAGATTCCCGGTGACAAATTCCTTCTCATTTTTATCCTGTGAAAAGATTTACAAAATCCATCAATGGATTTAGGACCACATTTCAGATGAGAATTCTTGAGTTGCCAAGGTTTGATCTGGTATCACACTGTTACAGTGATGTTCAACCCAAGTTGGACAGAGAAATCATCTCCTGACTGGGCAGAGTGCTGGAACCTGGAATGACCATCAATTCCCTGATACTCTTCCTGTCTCTATAACAATGGGGCATTTCTGCCGCCTCCAATCTGTGACCTGGCTCATTTTGACTCTCTCCGTTGGTATTATTCCCTGTTCCTGTTGAGCAGTATGGGTGCCTGGCCCCACAGTAACTGAAACAGTCTCACGCAAATTGTCTTTGTGGATGTGCACCTGGGATTTTCTTTTATGTATTATTAACTTAAACTGCCACAGTTTTAACACCATATAAAAAAAACTCGTGCTGAGATGAATGGTTGGTCCGCACAGCGGTTAAAAGGGGTTAGAGTGAATTTTTGTAATATTTCAGGTTCTTTTAGAAAATTACAACACAGAAACAGGTCCTTTGGGCCATCTAGTCTGTGCTGAACTATTTAAACTGCCACTCCCACACCCCTACCATCCAGGTACCTACACGAACCTCTTAAATGTTGAAATCGAACTCGCATGCACCACTCGGGATGGCTGCTCATTCCAAACCTAGATGACCATCTGTGTGAAGAAGATTCCCCTCATGTTCCCCTCAACATTTCACCTTTCACCCTTGACCCCTGGCCTCTGGTTGAAGTCCCACCCAATCTCAGTGGAGAAAGCCAGCTTGCATTTACACTATCTGTGCCCCTCTACCACAATCAAATCTCACCTCGATCTTCCACATTCCAAGGAATGAAGTCCTGACCTGTTCAATCTTTCCTTATAACCAAGTACTCCAAACTTGGCAACATCCTTGTGAATTTCCTCTGAAATCTCTGAAACTCTTTTAAATCTTTCCTGTAGGTAGGTGACCAAAACATCACACAACACTCCAAATTAGGCCTCTTTTACAAGTCAACATAATATCCATCTTTTGTCAGTATTTGGTTCATGAAAGCCAATGGGCTAAAATCTTTCTTTCCATCACTATCTAACTGTGATACCACTTTCAGTGAATTAAGGACTTATATTCCCAGGTCCCTTTCTTCTACAACACTCCTCCGTGCCCAACCAGTCACTGTGAAAGACCTCTGTTGGTAGGTCAGTCCAAAGTGCAACAACTCACACTTGTCTGCATTAAATTCCATTTTCCATTTCTCAAACCATTTTCCCAGGGGGTCCAGATTGCACTGCAAGCCATGATAGTCTTCCTCGCTGTCCACTACACCACCAGTCATAAATCTGCTAATCCAGTTAACCACACTATCATCCAGATTACTGATCCAGATGACAAACCACAACAGATTCAGCACTGATCCCTGTGGCAACCACTAGTCACAGGCCTCCAGTCAGAGAGGCAACCATCTGCTACCATACTCTGGCTTCTGCCAAAGACAGTGTCTCATCCAATTTACTATCTCATCTTGAATGCTGAGTGACTGAATCTTCTTGACCAACCTCCCATATGAGACTGTGTCAAGCGCCTTGCTAAAGTCCATGTAGACGACATCCACTGCCTTGTCTTCATCCACTTTCCTGATAACTTCCTCGAGTAGCTCCATGAGATTGGTTAGACATGACCTACCATGCACAAAGCCGTGCTGCCTATACTTAATCAGTTCACATCTATCCAAATACTTATATTTCCGGTTCCTGAACATACGTTCCAGTAACTTTCCCACTATTCACTACTAGTCACCACTCCGTGGGTTTGGAGATTTCCCTTGAATTTCATAGAATGATAGAAATCTATAGCACATTACAGACCCTTTGGCCCACAGTGCTGTGCCGACTATGTAACTTACTCTAGAAGCTGCCGGGAGTTTCCCTAGCGCATAGTCCTCTATTTTTCTGAGCTCCATGTAACTATCTAAGAGAGTGTTAAAAGTCCCTGTTGTATCCGCCTCGACATCCGCTGCTGGCAGTGCATTCGACACATCCAACACTCTCTGTGTAAAAAACCTACCCCTGACATCCCCTCCGCATATATTTCCAAGCACCTTAAAACTATGCCCCATCCTGTTAGCCATCTTAATGCTGGGGAAAAATCCTCTGGCTATCCACACACTCAATGCCCCTCATCATCTTATACACCTAAAAAAGGCTCCAAACATAAACAAGGAAATTATACATTGCTCTGAGGATTTGTCAGAAGTAAACACAATTATGAGGGTATAGATAGGGTAAATGCAAGCAGCTTTTTCCACTGAGGTTGGGTGGGACGAAAACCAGAGGTCATGGGTAAGTGGGGAAGGTGAAAATTTAATGGGAACATTTGGAAAAGTTCTTTGCTGAAATGGTCGTGAGAGTGCAGAATGAGATGTCAGCACTAGTGGAGAATATGAGCTCGATTTCACCATTAAGAGAAGTTTGACAGGTACCTGGATGGTAAGGGTACGGAGCGTGATGATCCCGGTGCAGGTAGTTGCATTAGAGAGATTAAATGTTTTTGGCATTGACTAGATGGGCCAAATAGCCTGTTTCTGTACTGAACTTCTCCATGTTTCTGTGACAGAGAAGCTGGCCAAACTTGTTTGGAAGGGAAAAGGTAGGAGTGGCAATGGAGCAGCAATGACTGGAGTTTCTGGGAGCAATTCGAGAGCTGAGTAATCGATACATCCCAAAGACGTGGAAGCATTGGAAAGGCAGCAGGGCACAACCGTGGGTTAAATGAGAATCCAAACCCAACATAAAAGCAGAGGAGAGGGCAAACAAAAGAGCAAAAGACCATTAGGAAGCTCTTAGAATCCAACAGAAGACAACTAAAGGAAAGTCAGATGAGTTCGGGAGTGGAATTATGAAATGGCTGTCATTAATGAGTTTTGGTTGCACCCAACAGTCCGCGCCATTTAGAGGAACAAGTTATCCAGGGCCTCAATATCTCTTGAAAACCAAGATTCCCTGCACTAGTTACCATTCAACTTTTATTTTGTCAGACACATACAAACTCTACACCCTTAAAATTTCACTTCTGAAGAACTCCCACTTACCAAGTACTCCTTTGCTAAAAAACATCCTGTCCCAATTAACGCTTGTCAAATCCTTGCAAATATCATAAAAATTGGCCTTTCTCCAATTTAGAATCTCAAGAGAGGTCTAGGCCTCTGCTTTTCTGTATTTACTTGGAATCTCATGATCAGTAGATACAAAGTGTTCCCATACACTAATTTCTGTCACTCGCCCTAGATCACTTCCCAATAGCTTATTGCACACTTCTACATCGGGAATTTTACATACTGATTAAGGTAGATTTGATAAGCTCTACCCCATCTAGTCCTTTTACAGCCTAGGATTCCAGTCAATAAACGGAAAGTTAAAATCATTCACTTTATCAACCTTTGTTTCTTGGCATAGTCCGCAATCTCTCTACAGATTTGTTCCTTGAAATCCCTCAGACTGTTGGGCGCAAGCAAGTCCAAGTAATGGCTACAATATCATAATTTCATGTCCTGAGGTCTGAATGACATCTGTTTGGTGTCAAAAATGAACCTTGCCCTCAATGTCACTGAAACAAAGGAGCTGGCTGCAGACTACAGGAGAAATGGAGACAGGCTGACCCAGGATCTGGGGTTGAGAGGGTGAACAGCTTTAAGTTCCCTGGCACACACAACACCGAGGATCTCACCTGGTCTGTACATACTGGCTGTGTGGTGAAAAAGGAACAACAGCACCACTTTCACCGCAGGCGGTTCAGGAAGTGTGGGATGGGGCCCCAAATACTAACAATTTTCTACAGGGGCACAATTGAGAGCATCCTGACGGGCTGCATCACTGCCTGGTATGGGTGCTGTACTTCACTCAGTTGCAGGACTCTGCAGAGAGTGGTGCGGACAGCCCAGCGCATATGTAGATGTGAACTTCTCACTATTTAGGACATTGACAAAAACAGGTGTGTAAAAAGGGCCACTGTGTAAAAAGGATCATTGGGGACCAGAGTCACCCCAACCACAAACTGTTCCAGCTGCTACCATCTGGGAAACGGTACCACAGCCAGAAAGCCCGGACCAACAGGCCCAGGGACAGCTTCTTCCACCAGGCCCTCTGATTGATTAATTCATGCTGATACAATTGTACTTTTATTTATCCGGACTGTCCTGTTGTACATACTATTTATTATAAACTATTATAAATTTCACATTGCACATTTAGACAGAGACGTAACATAAAGATTTCTACAACTCGTGTATGAAGAATGTAAGTAATAAAGTCAATTCGATTCAATTCAACCTCTCCACTATCTGTTCTGTCATTCTGGCTCCAATCCTCTCTGCAACTTTAGTTTAACCACCCACCCCGCAGGGGAGTACCAGCAAGCCTTGCCACTAGGATACTCATCCCTTTCTAGTTCTGTTCCACTAACTAACAAATCCCCTATCACCCCTTTGACTTTCCTCTGCCAGGTAATTCCCCCCAACAGTTTCTAAAGTGTCCACCTGTTGTTGTGTGGGATAGCAACAAGAGTACTCGGCGATGGCTATTTAACCTCATTCCCCTTCCTGACTCTCATCCAGTTTCCTGTGTCCTGCACCTTGGGTGCAACTCACCTCTCTGCACGTCATACCTATCACACCCTCTGACGCTTAGATGATGCGGAATTCATCCACTTCCAGCTCCAACTCCTTAAAGTGCAGCTGGATATACACCTTCTACGTGAGGGCGTCAGGGACACTGGAGGTCTCCCCGCCTTCCCACCAATGTCCCCTCTAATTTGTAATGACCAGTGTGTGCAAAAACCTTGTGCTGTACAATTTTTACCCAGTGACAACAACATGTGCAAACTGAATTTTATATAGAGAGGTATTCATTTCAACAGCGAGCAAATCACTGTCAGTAAGAACTTTAATCTCCTCCGGTTGAGTCTTGATTGAGTTCATCTGCACTCTCATACAACCTAAGTAACAGGTTAATGAAGGATTTACTCGCCGCTGCTTTTGCAAACCACCTATTTGTGATTTTCTTGCTAAACGATGCTTTCAATTTCAGATTTCCAAATATCACTCCACTTCTTCCCACTTGAAAATTCTCCAGCAACTCTTGCATCACCACAATACACACAGTATTGTACATAAGTATTTCCCCTGAAGTCTCACCCAGGTGACTGAAAGTGGTGAAGTCAGTGATGGTAATGCCAAGGAATACTGCCTTTAAGGGCAGTAGTCTGTCTCCCTGGAGTCTGGCACATTTGTGATGTGAAAGCTACTCGTTGGCCAGGGCAAAGGTGTTTGATATCATTATGTAGCCAGACAGAATTGGTGGAAGCATGTTCTCACTGGTAGAAAAATGCAGACCGAGAGGAGGTAGAACAAGCAACACACACAAAATGCTGGAGGAACTCAGCAGGTCAGGCAGTATCTATGGAAAAGAGTACTAATGCTGAATTCCTCCAGCAATTTGTGTGTGTAGCTTGGATTTCCAGCATCTGCAGATTTCCTCTTTGTGATTGGAGGTAGAACAAAGATGATTTTCTCAACTGGTGATGTAAAAGATTTTAGAGCCACAGAATAGAACACTACAGCACAGTACAAGCCCTTCAGCCCTCCATGTTGTGCCAACCCATATAAACCTTTAAAAAAAGAACTAAACCCACACTACCCCGTAACCCTCCATTTTTCTTTCATCCATGTGCCTGTCCAAGAGGATGTTAAATACCCCTAATGTTTTAGCCTCCACCACCACCCCTGGCAAGTCATTCCAGTCACTCACAACCCTCTGTGAAAAAAAAAACTTACCCCTGATGTCTCCCCTAAACTTTCCTCCCTTAATTTTATACATATGCCCTCTGGTGTTTGCTGTTGGTGCCCTGGGAAACGGGTACTGACTATCCACCCTGTCTATGCCTCTCGTAATCTTTTAGCCCTCTATCAAGATCTAGACCAGGCATGGGCAAACTACGGCCTGCAGAACTTGATGAAATTATATTAATAAACCATGTTAACGTATTTTCCCCGCAATTCTGGCATTTTCCCAATAGATGACGCACTCTATATACATTGACCTTTGTTGAGGTGCAGCGTATTACTCCACATTTGCGCTTTACTCTTTGTTCGGCTCGACCTATTTGTGTGAACAGGCGTTCAGCGTCATGAACATCAACAAAGCCAGCCACAGATCCAAGTTAACTGACCAACCCCTCAGATCCATCCTGAGAATCGCCACAACAAAACTAAATCCAGACTTTGATGCGCTAACTAAAAAGGGAGACCAACAACACTGTTCCCACTGAAATTAAAAATAAGTTTCTTCGTTGTGTTATGTAAAAAATGCATTTGAAAATATTTTTTTCAATAATCCTTACATGTTACATGTCATTCCTGTTAAGTGATGGACACGAGTAGTACGCAGGTGCACGTACGTTCTCAAAATAAAAAATGCGCTCCAGATCAAATAACGCGCTCCGCATACTGGCACGCTGGCATTGTTCTGTCTTTGTGCTGGTCGCTGTTGAGTTTCGGCACAGTGGACAATTGAATAAGAAGGAGTAGGACAAGCAGACCTGCATCTCCTACCGGTTTTGAAAGAAAGACAGTCAGGAGGAGAGTGATGATGATAATACCTTGAAGGATAACAGAATTTTCAGTGCTTTAAAATAATAACTGTTACTATTTAAAAAAGCTGTATTTTATTAATTTAATTTTCAGTGTTTTAAAAGTCATTTCAATAAATAGCTAAATACCATGGGACTTCAAAGACAGATATTTTGTTGTAATGCATTTGTTCATTTTCAATTGAAATTAAAGCACATGTTTTCTACATATCCCATGATATTTTATTTTCTCTTATGAGGTGTATTACCAAAACACTCCGTCCATCTGCTCCTGGTCTGGCCCCCCTGTCAAATTTCAGAACCCTTTGTGGCCCACATGTCAAAAAGATTGCCCTCCCCTGTTCTGGACCTTTCATATTATTTCACATTTCATAAAGATTGAAACAGAATAGGCTGAAACACACTGTTCAAAAGTGCTGGCGTTCAATCCACTTGGTGCATTGACTCATTACATTTTTTGGGTGTATGTTTGTCAGAAACACATCCAACAGATTTCCCATCAGAAGTGCAGGTAAATTCTGTACCTGATTTCAAATGAACCACTGAGCACTCTGAAAAAAAGGTGCTGCAGAGGCCGATTTCTCCCTTGTGCTTTTATTTTTAGTGTGAACTATGTGACATTGATGGTGATTAATGATCATTACTTTCAGGCGACAGCCCTCCAAACATGTGACGAACCACAGTAAAACTTAGTGAACCTGCCCTGGTTGGGTCTTGGGTGTCGGACCAGCAGATTTTCTGTATTATTAGATGTTCTCTTATTAATACATCATACCTCACTTCCAAATCACTGTTTTTAGACATCACATTATAGAATGATGCATTCCACATAACCTGCAAGTTTAAAAGAAGCTCAGAAAATAAGGTCAAAGTAAGTTTCAAAGGCATCTCGGAAACAGAAACGTGCAAGTTTAAAGGGAGCAGAGATACCTGACTGACCTGCATGAGGTGTTGAGCTACCTAAAATGCATTCTTGAACGTATAGTGTTGATTTAAAGCAATAATTGGATTTAAATTATTTTATTAAATTAACATTATCTTGGATCTCTTAATCGTAATTCACAAGTTTAACATAGGATCAACCTTTCTGCATTTGGATAACTACAATTTTTGTTCTTTTCTTTCGAAAAATGCAGTCACATCATAACACTATTCAAATTTCAGACCAAAAGTCTTCTTTTTCCCCCTTCTATTTTTTCCCAGGAAAAAAATACTATAAACTTTTTGCTATTTAAAATTGGTAACATTTATCAATTCATGCTGTTGTTTAAAATTAAATTGCTTAACTCCATGAAGCAAACTTGCAAGTTCACTAGCTAATAAAGAATTGAACAAAGAGGATTGTATATTTTACGCACAAAGCAGCATAATATCAATGCTCCTACATCATAAATTGGGAGACAAATGTACACATCCCAAACTTATTAGGTATTTGTACTCAATTTTTCCCACAGATGGTGAACTGCTAAACTTGGCTGGTTCATCAGGCACAGCATGGAGTAGATCTGAAGGGAGCTGGAGTGGTTTGTGTATTTGCAGCAGTGCTGGGAGGAAAAATCAGCATGAATGATGAATGTCTTTAATGTCCCTTCCTATAAAATGCTCGAAAGATGGTTCACACTTATTTGACCTTGAGCTTTTTTTTTAAAACCATATTACACTTTAGTCAGGATTACTTAGAATTTCAACATCTCTCTTCCAGTGAAAATAATAAGTGGGAAGGGGTATAATTTAAAGATCCTATATATTGTTTAATCCACCCCGTTCTAATGAAATGTTTATTCAGTTATTTATGCTATTGACAAGGCTCTGAATAAAGCAAATGAGGACCAATAGGTGTGATCCATTCTTACAACCAGTTCGATGGCATAATTTTAAACTCACTTCCCCAAGTTTTCACACTTAGGAGCAGAATCACAAGAAGAGCTGGCAAATGACCAGGGAAAGCTTCACACAGAATCACAGAATAATTATTATAAAATATTGTTGGCATGAAAGGAGATCATCAACCAGAACTATCCTTTCAACTCCAATCCTTTTCTCTTGCCCTGCATCACTGCAAAAATTCACTCTCATTTCCTTTCCAATTCTATTTGAAAGTACTGTCTTAGTCTTCGACAGTACTGTCCTGTGGATATCCACTAACTGTGCTCTGGAAGTCCAATCCAAAGTAGAATCTTTGCTAATCTACAATACTAGCATTGTACCTCACCATACTTTATCCCTATTTTCTAATCACAGGAAAGACTAAGTACTAATTTAAAACAAAGGCTAAGATTTAAACTTTAATCTTATGGTGATAATCATCTAATGTTATACTGCTATATATAAATAAAAGGGGTGCTAGATCAGTTTGTGGCCTAAGGTAGAAGGAGTCAATTTTAGAAAATCCAGCACATCTATTTTTCAACATAGTCCGTTCCTACATTTACACACTTAGTCCAGCGGTCGTGTAACATACGAATCTTGGACCTCCAGAGAGTGTCCACAGATGGGTGATTGATAAGTTTTGTTCCCTTTCTCCGAGTTCCTAATCCTTGCATTTAGATAGCTGGAGCTCAGCTCTGTCTGAGAGATCCATCGGTTCCCATTCCCTCAGCAGCCGGAAGCTCCCCGGGGCCCGTATACGGATCGTGGGGCTGAGAGAGAGGGAAGAGGGCAGGACTGTCCCGGGGTTGCTGGTCACGGTGTCCGAAATTCAGAGGAATTATCCCGAAGTCGGTGTTTAAGATAAAAACACGGAAAATCACTCTTACCTGCAACCGACATTTTCAAAGCCTCGTGTGCTGCGCGCATGCGTGATACTCGGGGATGTCATCAGCCTGACGCTTGCGCAGTTCATCAGTGCTTCAGCGCCTGATAAAAATTATTCGCGCAGAGCCTTCTGGGTAACACCGGTGCCATTAAACAGTTCTTGAAGTACCGGTTCAATGTCCATATCACATTTTTTTCGGGTATATAGAGAAAGTCTGCAGCTTTTTTAACGCAGGAAGCGGTTCACATGAACAATATACTCAATATCAACGTGTATTTAATGCCAAAGTAAAATGTGGATATAAAACACAAGAGATTCTGCAGTGGCTGGAAATACAGAGACGAGCACACACACAAAATGCTGGAGGAGCTCTGCAGTTCAGGTAGCAACTAAGCAGCGGAGTCCACAGTCTAGGCATGCTGAAGAGGCTCGGTCTAAAAGTTGTTTATTTATTCCTTTCCACAATTGCTGCCTGATCTTTTGATTCCCACTAGTATTTTGCAGAAACTAACAATCTTTTTTTTCGGTCAACCAGTTTCCAAATTTTTCTGATCTTCCCTTTGTAGCCATATCCTGTTGGTCTGTTTCTTCCCTCTCCTCCTCCTCCTAAACTCCAGACTCACTCTCTCTGGAGCCGCAAAGCCTGACTCAGGCTGGCAACTCTTTGGTTTCTGACTCTGCTCCATCGAAGATTCACTCGCTAGTCTGCTGTCAGACTTTAGAGGTGCATTGTGTTACGAGACCGCAGGTTCGTTTACTGTGAGTGTCGCTTTGAGTGCCTGAGTGAGGCGGCTCTGTGACGTCACACAGGCGCTGCAGCAGAGACAGAGAGACAGAGGGGGGAGGAGAGGGAGAGATAGAGGGAGAGGAAGAGTGAGAGAGACTTCAGGTTGTCACTGCTATGCCCAAAAAATTGGGTTGATCATCGGCACGCAGTGCACAACGAATGTGTGACTGTCACTTCGTATAATCCATATGTGTGGATTTCCCTTACCCGGAATCGGGGTGTTCTGTGGTAACCACCCGAAGAAGATATTCTTGTGACTGTCACCTGGTGATATTTCTAAGTGTATTTCGGAACTAATCGACGGATAAGATCTTCGGCGACTGTTATTCCGTTCACCCAGCGTGGAATGTGTGTGGAATTCTTCGTAGTTGCCTTCTCTCTACATCTTCGTGCGGATTTACAAATCTCTCCTCTCACTCACTTATTCCGTGGATTACTGAACTTTTCCACTTTACCATCTTAAGACTTTAAGCATTGTTTCCCAAGTTTGATAGTTTGGAATACGTACAACATCGTTAATTGCTGTTTATTTCGTTCAATCTTTTAGATTTGGAGTAGATACTAATAAAGAGAGTGGTTTTAACATCGAAACCTGACTCCGTTAGTGATCTATTGCTGCTGGTACGTAAAAATTGCAACAAGCCAGCTGTCTGAGGCACAGTCCTTTAAAATAGGTAAAAATTACACAAAACATTGAAAAGAGCGGAGAAGAAGGAGTTTAACCAACTTCGTCCAGAGCCCTGAACAACGTCACAACCACAGTGAGCTCATCGTCTTGTTCAGCCCGGAGAAAATCATGCAGGAAATTCATGCAGGTGTATAAGATGATGAGAGGCATTGGTCGTGTGGATAGCCAGAGGCTTTTTCCCAGGGCAGAAACGGCTAACACGAGGGGGAATAGGTTTAAGCTGCTTGGAAGTACGTACAGAGGAGATGTCAGAGCTAAGGTTTTAAAGCAAAGAGTGGTGTTTGTGTGGAATGCATTGCCAGCGATGGTGGCAGAAGCGAATACAATAGAGTATTTTAAGAGTCTCTTAGATAGGTACACGGAGCTTAGGAAAATAGGTGGCTATGCGGTAGGGTAATTCTAAGCAGTTTCTAGAGTAAGTTACATGGTCGGCGCAACATTGTGGGCCAAAGCGTCTGTAATGTGTTGTAGGTTTCTATGATTCTCTGAAATTCAAGAGAAATCTCCTATCCCACGGAGCGGTGACTAGTTGTAACCTGTCATCACAGGGAGAGTGAGAGGGGAACGGCAGAGGTAGATTTTAATATACTGATATGGAACAGAAACATGGGCAGGGACCAGATGGACAGAGTGGCCACTCTAGTGTACATTGTGAGTGTGTTAGAGACGATAAGAACCTGAGACACGGGATTTGATACAGAGTTGATTTATCTTTCACAGCTCCACAATATTAAACACCAGTCTAGTTTAAGGCTAACATCAGCAGAACAGACTCCTCCAATGCTCAGTGACAAGGGTTCAGTCCTGGGTGCGGTGTGCAGCCGCAAGAACTGCAGAATCTGACAGTAACAGTCCCTCATGAACCTGCAGCTGCCTTCAGTCACCGTGATGGTTAAACATTTAACACGGAGCTGATTTGAACTTCCTCCCTGATGTGAAGTTGCTGGTGTTGCAGCAGCTGGGATGATTGAATAAAACTCTTTGCTCACTCCGGACAGAAATGTGGCCTCTATTTATTGTGAACTCACCGGAGCATCACAAGGTGTGTTCACTGAATGAGTCTCTTCACACACACGGAGCAGGTGAACGGCCGCTATCCAGTGCGAAGCTGTTGGTGAATCTGCGATGGCCGACTGAATCCCTTCCAAAATGAGATCCAGGGAATGATATCTCACTGCTCTGAACGTCATGGCGATGTATCCAATCAGATCACGGACATGGACACGTGTTCGGGCTCTCCTTGTCGCGAGTGGGGCGCTGTCTTCTCCAGCATCTCCGCCTCCACATTCAAGGACCGGCGGCATTCAAGCGCTGGTGAACTGACAGATACAGCGGCACTAACGAGCTGTCGTGTTTGTGAGTCCCAGCATAAAAGTCGTTCAGAGAGAAAAATCAAACTCCCACCCCAACCCCAGCTTAAAAAAAGAACGGCATCCCGATCATCAATCTACAAACGCCACCCCTCTGGACAAAAGGGAACAATAACATCGACCCCCCCCCCCCCAAAGGAAACAACCCTACCCCGCACAGCAGCGGAGGAGCCGGTGTCACCAGGGTAGCTGAAATCTGGAACTCACTGCCCGAGGTGGTGGTGGAGGCAGGTCCCTTCACAACACTTACGAAGAGGATGAGCATTGAAACTGCCGAGATACAGTCGGCTGTGAACCAAGTGCTGATAAATGGGACCAGTGTAGACAGTGAGTGGATGGTCAGAACAGGTATGGCTGCCCAAAGGCCTGTTTCCGTGCTGTGTGATCCACCACTCCGGACATGGTAAATTAACGATGGTGGCACCACAAGGAATTGATTTCAAAACTCCACACCCCTCTCCAACCTGAAATAAACCAGACTGCACCCCTTTCTCACCTCTGGGAATATCTGTTTCTGTCAAAGTAGCATAGAGATTGGTCACTTCTGCTAAACAACTGGCAACTGATGAAGTTCCTGTGTCTTCTTCCATTAATGTTGCTTCCTTACAGCAAAACTAACCCTCTCACTGTGTCAGAATCAGTGATTAAATCAGACCCCAAACACTGTGCTTTAATCCCTGCACGTTATAACTGGAACCATCTCACTGAGGGTCTGATGGAGACATAGGATCACATCTCCTTGCTTCGCACATTTCAAATACCCTCAGAATGGTTTTCTGATTCAGTCTGAAGGTTATGGTACATTCAGCTCGTCATCAGACCTGAAAAATCATGTCTTCCCGCAGCTGGTTCCTCCTGTTGGTGTGTCCTCTTTCGTCCACCTCCAGGGAAGCTGCATCTCCACACAGACTCCTCACTTGAGAATACACACAGTGTATTCTGTTGACTAATACACTGTGTGTGGACTCCGCTGGCAGTTCTGGTGTTGTGACCCGAATCGAGACAAACACCACGCTGCCCACTCCACCAACAACACGGCACAGCCGGACACATAACAGGGGACTTTACATCCCACAACCCTGGATTCAGTGATGAAACCCGTGATTAATGTTGTCCCACTGAAAAGTCCATTAAGGTGCTTTTAAATGCCAGCGCTCTCCCACAGGTGACGTCACACAGCTCCTCCCCGCACGCGCCTGACGTCACACATGGGCTCCCCACACCGGGATTTGCCCTCACGTGCGCGGTGTCTTACGCACCCACGGGCTGCTGTGCTCGAGGTTTATCAGTTTAACGGCTGGGCTAATAATCACGTGACCAGCCCCTCCCCCACCGCTGTCAACAGAGGATTCAGGAGCTACGCTATTCCTATTGGTGCGAAGCGATGTCAATCACTGGTTACAACCAGTCACGGAGGCGGACAAGCCGAGTGGGCGTTACCCCGCTGAGTTCGTCTCCCGCTCAAGCGCCGACCGCCTCCTCAGAGCGGAGAAAACCTCAAAGTAAATGTCCGCTTTCTGATTTATTTCCATTTCCCTCCGAGGGCAGTTGGGGGCGTTTGTGAAGCGTCTCCTGCGGCCGGAGTCTGATGTATCGCTGAGAGGTAGGAGGAGACCGCTCGGCCGGTCGGTTTGATGCCGGTTCCCCGGGGATGGAGGGATTTTATTGACAGGATGAAGATGCTGAGAGAGGGGGCGGAAAGGATGTTTGTCCCGGTGGGGACAGGAGGGGCTCATCTGTGGAAATGTCCGAGCCCACGGTGGTGTCGAGCAGAGGGATTCACCACTTTGGGGGCAAACACCGGCAGACTGTTGCTCTGCAAGCGGGGCCAATGGTCCGGGCAAAGTGACAATTATTTGTGCTTTGTTGGGATTGTACCTGGAATATGGTGTAAAATCCCGCTCCCCATACTAACACGGGTGATACAGACCAAAGAACAAACTGCCGGAGGAACTCAGCGGGTCGGGCAGCATCTGTGGAGGGAAATGGACCGTCAACATTTCGGGCCGAGACCCTCCCTCTGGACTGAGAGTGGACGGGAAATAGTCAGAGAAAAGAGGTGAGGTGTGGGGATGGGGCAAGAGCTGGGGAGTGAGAGGTGGATCCAGGTGAGGGGGAGGTGGGACGGTGGAAATAGTGACAGGGGTGGGAGGTGAGTGGTCGGGGCAACATGGGTCTGCAGAAGATGGTAATTAATTCCACAGAGGATTAACAAAGTGGTTAGAGAGTATTTGTTATAAAGAGTGCAATGAAGATTCACCAGACTGATCCCTGGAGTGGTGGGTCATCATATGAAGAAAAATGAAATGTGATAACCCTTTCATTTAGAGAATCGAGGACTGAGAGGTGAACATTGAAATGCACAACATCATTACCGGTTGAACCAGGGATCCCAGTCTCTGAAAAGAGGAGTGGTCTGTCTGGGACTGAGATGAGGGGAAATGTCTCCACTCCGAGGGTGGTGAATGTCTGTAAATCCCCACCACAGAGGGCAGTGAAGACTCAGTGATCGTCCCCATGTAAAACAGAGGCCGGCATTTGTGTGGAGACCGAAGGGGTGGAGGAAATGAGGATTGGGCAGGAACGTGTGGCTGAGATGGGAGAGCAGCCGCCTCCTTGCTGATGGTTAGAGGGGCTGAATGGCCTCTTCCTGCTGTTTCTCACTTGATGTTTCAGAGTTCCTGTCCAGCAAGGCTCTGGAGGAATGTAAATAGAAATTAGAGTTTATAAACATAGAACTGATTTAAATGAAACGTGAACATTTCCTGTTTGGGTCTGAATTATGTTTTGGACCTGGATGGGAATGAGCCGGTGACTCTGTGACCTGGAGGTGGAGGGAAAAGGATCGGGGAAGATATGGTGTGGAAAAATAATCATGTATCTGGGATAAATATGGAATAATGTGGGGAATGTGGTGGATGGGTTTGGCAGCGTGTGAGGGGTGAGGAGCAGAGTCAACAGTTCAGGAGGGAGTCCCTCCACCCGTCACCTGATCCCGTTTCCTGTTCATGTTGTTCTGCAGATCTGCAGCATCTGCGGGTCACTGTTCTACGTGTCCGTGTAGCTTCACCTTTCCCCGTTCAGACAAGTCAGTGAGATCCGGATCTGTCACGTCCTCTCGTTGTAGGTGGACAATGTTTATTTCTCTGCAACACTTTCTGTTGTTTCATTCCACTGTTTTGAGATGCTGAAGTGCTGCCAATGTTTCTGGGTGTCTGACCCGTTTATGTGAGAATTTAGCCATTTGTATTTCTCTGAGCTTCTCATAAATGTGTAAAGTTTGGTTCAGCTTCACTTCAGAATTTCCAAAGCAACACCCAGTCAGTCAAACTGCTCCACACAATTAAAATAGCTTATTGCATTTTTTCCATTTTTGTACTATATATATGTATATTCATATTTTAAATCACAACTGTTAAAATCTATTGTTCTGAATTATTTTCTACTGCTGCCGCAGGGACAACGAATTTCATGACACATGCCGGTGCTATTAAACCGGATTCTGATGGGAGACCCACCACCCTGATCCCAGGTACCACAGATCGTGATGTGAGATTGAAGCATTTTCCATATATTTGCATTCCTCAGAAATGACAACAGTTCAGTTTCCTACTTTGGTTCCAGATCAAAAGCTCAGTCTGTCTAATATTTCCACACAATTAAAATGGGAAATTTGTTTATTATCATCATGTACTGAGCTGCAGTGAAAATCTTGCCTGACGTACCATCCACACAGATGGATACATTCCAACAGTACATTGAGCTGATATACAACAAAATAATCACTGTAACAAAACATTATGGCTGCAGAGAAAGTGCAGTACAGATAGATAAATGGTGCAGGGTCACGTCCAGTTACATTGTGAGGTTGAGTCCATTTTATCATTCATTTGGCTTATAGCTGTAGACAGGAAGCCATCCTTCAGCCTGGTGTTACGCACTTTAAGGATTTTGTATCTCTTCCCCGATGGGGGAGCGGGCTTGCAGCAAGAATGTACAGGTTGTGAGGTTCTTTGAATACATGGCCTGCTTTTCCGAGAGAGTGGAAGTGTAGGAAGAGTCCATGGATGGAGGCTTGTTTCTCTGATGTTCTCTGCTCTCCAAAGTTCTCTGCCGTTCCTTGCAGTCATGGGCAGAGCAGTAGCCATACAAAGGCGTGAAGTATCGACAAGGAGCTCAGAGACCTCGGCCTTCACCCTGCCTTGTGTGGCTGGATCCTGGACTTCCTGTCAGGTCACCGGCAGGTAGTAAGAGTGGGCTCCATCTCCTCTGTCTCTCTGACCCTCAGCACACATACCCCACAGGGTTGTCTCTTTGGACCCCTCCTTTACTCTCTGTGCACCCATGACTTGTGCTGCCACCCACAGCTCCAATCTGATATTTAAATTTGCTGACAGCACTACATTGATTGGCCTAATCTCAAATACTGATAACAATCAATCAAATGCCTTCTGACAAGGCTCGGTCCAAACAAACTTTTCACCCTTCTTCAGGAGGTTGGTCAGAGGAAGAGCGATAGCAGCAGAGTTCTTACGATAATATCCATCCATTCCCAGAAACCTTCTAAGAGCCTTCTCAGCAGTCAGAATAGGAACTTATGAAATTGCCTGGACTTTTGCCCGAACAGGAGCCAACCTGCTTTGACCAACAACATAGCCAAGACAGGTCACAGTGTCATGGCCAAATTCACTCTTAGCCAAGTTAACTGTAAGGTTGTCCTAGGAAAGCCTGTCAAACAGATTTTCTACTGCAGAGATATGCTCTTCCCAAGTGCCACTCCCTGTAACTAAGTCATCAATATAGTTATCTGTGTGTTCTAACCCTCGAATTACAAAATCAGTCTTTCTCTGGGATGTTCCTGGAGCATTTTTCCTTCCAAAAGGCAAAACATTGTATTCATACAACCCAGATGGTGTCACAAATGCAGAAATTTCTCTACCTCTGTCCATCAATGGAACACACCAATACCCTTTCAACAGATCAATCGTTGTAAGATATTAGCTTTTCCAGCCTTATCGATGCAATCATCCACTCTAGGGATAGAATAGGCATCTGTTTTTGTTACTGTATTTACCTTTCTATAATCAGTGCAAAATCTAACACTACCATCAGGTATGGGCACAATAATGCAGGGTGACTCCAATCTCATTTTGAAGGCCTAATAATACCATTCTCCAGGATATTCTCAATTCCCTGGTCAGCCAATTTACACTTTTCTACCTTCATGCAATTTGGGTGTTGTTTAATCAGTTTAGCTTGACCAACATCTACGTCATGTACTACGACCGTGGTTTGCTTGGGAACAAAGGGAAATAAATCTTTAAACTTCAGAAATAATTCCTTCAGCTGTTAACCATATAAACCATATAACCATATAACAATCACAGCACGGAAACAGGCCATCTTGGCCCTCCTAGTCCGTGCCGAACCCTTAATCTCACCTAGTCCCACCTACCCGCACTCAGCCCATAACCCTCCACTCCTTTCCTGTCCATATACCTATCCAATTTTACCTTAAATGACACAACTGAACTGGCCTCTACTACTTCTACAGGAAGCTCATTCCACGCAGCTATCACTCTTTGAGTAAAGAAATACCCCCTGGTGTTTCCCTTAAACTTCTGCCCCCCTAACTCTCAAATCATGTCCTCAAGTTTGAATCTCCCCTACTCTCAATGGAAACAGCCTGTTCACGTCAACTCTATCTATCCCTCTCAAAATTTTAAATACCTCGTTCAAATCACCCCTCAACCTTCTACGCTCCAATGAATAGATACCTAACTTGTTCAACCTTTCTCTGTAACTTAATTGCTGAAACCCTGGTAACATCCTAGTAAATCTAGCCACTGTTGAATCCATTTTATTACTCCAACATTAATACCTAACGACTGAACCTTCTTAACTAACCTTCCATGTGGAACTTTGTCAAAGGCTTTGCTGAAGTCCATATAGACTACATCCACTGCCTTACCCTCGTAACTTCTTCAAAAAATTCAATAAGGTTTGTCAAACATGACCTTCCACGCACAAATCCATGCTGGCTACTTCTAATCAGATCCCGTCTATCCAGATAATTATAAATACTATCTCTAAGAATACTTTCCATTAATTTACCCACCACTGATGTCAAACTGACAGGTCTATAATTGCTAGGCTTCCTTCTAGAACCCTTTTTAAACAATGGAACCACATGAGCAATACGCCAATCCTCCGGCACAATCTCCGTTTCTAATGACATATTAAAGATCTCCGTCAGAGCTCCTGCTATTTCTACACAAACTTCCCTCTAGGTCCTGGGGATTATCCTGTCAGGACCCGGAGATTTATCCACTTTTAAATTTCTTATAAGCGCCAGTACCTCCACCTCTTTAATTGTCATCGGTTCCATAACTTCCTTACTTGTTTCCCACACCTTAGACAATTCAATATCCTTCTCCTTAGTGAATACCGAAGAGAAGAAATCATTCAAAATCTCTCCCATCTCCTTCGGTTCCACATGTAGCTGACCACTCTGATTCTCTAAGGGGCCAATTTTATCCCTCACTATCCTCTTGCTTTTAATATAACTGTAGAAACCTTTCGGATTTACTTTCACCTTATTTGCCAAACCAACCTCGTATCTTCTTTTAGCTTTTCTAATCTCTTTCTTAAGATTCCTTTTACATTCTTTATATTCCTCGAGCAATTCCTTTACTCCATGCTGCCTATATCTATTGTAGACATCCCTCTTTTTCTGAACCAAATTTCTAATATCCCTTGAAAACCATGGTGCTCTCAAACCTAGGGTGAAACCTTTCCTTTCACCCTAACAGGAACATAAAGATTCTGTACCCTCATAATTTCACCCTTAAATGACCTCCATTTCTCTATTACATCCTTCCCATAAAACAACTTGACCCAATCCACTCTCTCTAAATCCCTTCGCATCCCCTCAAAGTTAGCCTTTCTCCAATCAAAAATCTCAACTCTAGGTCCAGTCCTGTCCTTCTCCATAATTATATTGAAGCTAATGCTATTGTGATCACTGGACCCGAAGTGCTCCCCAACACATACATCTGTCAGCTGACCTATCGCATTCCCTAACAGGAGATCCAACACTGCCCCATCTCTAGTCGGTACTTCTATGTATTGTTGCAAAAAACTATCCTGCACACATTTCACAAACTCTAAACCATCCAGCCCTTTTACAGAATGAGCTTCCCAGTCTACGTGTGGAAAATTAAAATCTCCCACAATCACCACCTTGTGTTTACTACAAATATCTGCTATCTCCTTACACATTTGTTCTTCCAACTCACGCGCCCCATTAGGTGGCCTATAATACACTCCTATCAGTGTAACTGCACCTTTCCCATTCTTCAATTCCACCCAAATTGCCTCCCTAGAGGAGCTCTCTAATCTATCCTTCAAAAGCACCGCCATAAGATTTTCTCGGACAAGCAATGCAACCTCCTCCTCTGGCTCCTCCTACTCTATCACACCTGAAGCAACTAAATCCAGGAATATTTAGTTGCCAATCACACCCTTCCTGCAACCATGTTTTACTAATAGCTACAACATCATAATTCCAGGTATCAATCCACGCTTTAAGCTCATCCACCTTTCTTACAATGCTCCTAGCATTAAAATAGATACATTTATGATACTCTCCATCTCCTCCTCTCTTTCCATCCCTAACAATGCATTCAAATTTATTATCCTTTTCTTTCTTCTCCCCTACATCTTCGGGCTGAGCGCATCCCTTCTCCATCACCTGCCTTTCCTCCCTCACACACTGTCTATTTACTTGCTCTACTGGTGAACTAACCTCCTCTCCCAAAGTCTCCTCAAATAGTCTCCCGCCCCCCCCCATCTTACTAGTTTAAAGTCCGCCCTGTAGCACTAGCAAATATAACCATATAACAATCACAGCACGGAAACAGGCCATCTTGGCCCTCCTAGTCCGTGCCGAATGTGTATATATGTGTAAATATAACTCCTAGACTATCGAGACTGAGGGAACAAAGCTTAGAGTCTTGAGATGGTAAAGAAGGAAAGTTCAATAATCCACGGAATAAATGATGGGACAGAGATATCTGTAATCCAGGGTGAAACGTACAGAAAAGGCCGTTACATCAAAATAACTGTCGACGAAGTTCTTATCCGTTGAATCCGTCACATACGAGTTATCAGCGAAAGTGACCTGTCACAGGAATACCGTCCTCCAGGGGTTGCTATACATCATCCCCAGGCAAGGGTTAACACAAGATATTCCACAATCCACTCCTATGGATTATACGAAGTGACAGCCACACACATTCGTTGTGGTTCCGTGTACCGATGATCAACCCACTCTTGTGGGCACAGGAGAGTTCCAAGCCTCAGCTGCGACTAACTGAAGCGATCAGCTTTTCCAGTCTCTCTCTCTCTCTCTTTGGACTGGCCGACTGCCTGTCTGCAGATCTCTCTCTCTCTCTCTCTCTCCCTCTCTTTAGACTGGCCGACTGCCTGTCTGCAGATCTCTCTCTCTCTCTCTCTCTCTCTCTCACTCTCATCTCTCTCTCTCTCTCGCTCTCTCTCTCTCTCTCTCTCTCTCTCTCTATCCCTCTCTCTCTCTCCCTCTCTCTCTCTCTCTCTCTCCTCTCTCTCTCTCTCCTCTCTCTCTTCTCTCTCTCTCTCTCCTCTCTCTCTCTCTCTCTCCCTCTCTTTAGACTGGCCGACTGCCTGTCTGCAGATCTCTCTCTCTCTCTCTCTCTCTCTCTCTCTCTCACTCTCTCTCTCTCTCTCGCTCTCTCCTCTCTCTCTCTCTCTCTCTCTCTATCCCTCTCTCTCTCTCCCCTCTCTCTCTCTCTCTCTCTCTCTCTCCTCTCTCTCTCTCTCTCTCTCTCCTCTCTCTATCTCTCTCTCTCTCTCTCTCTCTCTCTCTCTCTCTCTCTCTCTCTCTCTCTCTCTTTCTCTCTCTCTCTCTCATGGTTCAGTCCACAGTCAGCGCTGTCAGCCTGTGACTGACGTCATAGCCCCGCCTCCTCACGCCGGCGCTCTTAAAGAAACAGTCACAGTACGACCGCAGGCTCGTAACAGCCGCAACACAACTTCCCGACTTTTGAACTCAGTGCTTCAAATAATAAAGACAACCATGACATTTGCCTTCTTAATCACCCTATCAATCTGTGCAGTCTCTTTCAGGGAGCGATGAACTTGGAGTCTAAGATTCCTCTGATCATCAACACTGTACAGGGTTTTGCATTTAACAGTGTACTGTCGCATACATTCGACCTACCGAGCTGCCAAGATGATCATCACTAATCAAATCTCACTGAGATTTCTCAGGTCCTGTTGAATTTATTGCCAAGTGTACAAGTACGGGAAGGTACAGGTACAGAGAAAACACTGACTTGTGGCAGCATCACAGGCAAGTACATTCAGATAACACACGGAACACAAATTATACGATTCTCTGTCAGTAACAATCTATACAAAAATGTTTTATGTCATTAACAATATTTAAAATACATTATGTCATGATCAAAATTAAAATGTGCATTTTGTGTAATAACAGTCTTGGAAATGTTGAATTTGGTCCCTGTCTCCATTCCTCCTGTAATCCACACCAGCTCTTTGTTTTTGTCACAATGAGGGAGAGGTTGTTTCTTGACACCACCGTGTCGGGATGATGACTTCTTCTCTATACGCTGCCTCGTTATTGTTTGGGATTCGGCCAATCAATGTAGTGCCGTCAGCAAATTTAATTAGCAGATTGGACCCCGCCACTGCGGCCCCACAGTGCACTATGTACTGATTGCAAAGCTACGAAATTGCATGTGAATAGCCTCCCCTCCCCCAACTCCACTCTTTCTGCGTCACCAGCAGACTGGGACATCTCACATCTCGCTGCCTCTCCAGGACATTAAACTGTGAACAGCTGTGGTCAGGGACTGATCTCTGGGGAACTCCAAACGCTACCTCCTTCCAGTCTGAAAACGACCCACTCATCCAGACACACACTCCCGGCAGTTTATCGATTTCCAACGAAAAAGCCTAATCACCTACTCCTGAGGGTCAATACCATTGCTGACTCTGAGTTTACCACCGTCAAATGCCGGGAGGGACATAATAATCAGAAAGTCTCTAGTCACAGCCGTGTAAATAAAATGTGATCTCAGTGGGTGTGTGGCGCATGCTCAGAACGCGAAGGAGACAGACAGACTGAGCCAAGGCACAGACTGATGAAGGGGAGGAATGATCCATTTTGATACAGCGAGGGAAGCGGAGAGTTTGATGTTGTGCCTGATGCCGGAACTGTAGCCAGTTAGAAGATGAAGTTTTGTTACTCCAATTTGTATTGTGCTGTGACAGTGTTTATATCAGTAGGCACCATGGAGACTGAAATAATTGCAGTTGAAGTATTGTCCTTCACCCACTGACGTGCTTTATAAACCTTTAACAGTGTACAAAAGTCAAAGGATTTGTGTATGGGAATCACAAACACAACAGCACGTTAGATCCGCTGTATCTCTCAGTTCACCAGAGCTTGAACACAAAGTACACACTGCAGATGCTGTGGGCAAAGCAACAGGTACAAAATGCTGGAGGAACTCAGCAGGCTGGGCAGCATCCGTGGAAACGAACAGTGAACATTTTGGGCCGAGTCCGAAGACCGTGACCTACAGCTTCGCTCTGGGAAACGGCTGTTCACCTGCTCCGTGTGTGCGAAGAGACTCATTCAGTTAACCCACCTTGTGATGCTCCGGTGAGTTCACAATAAATAGAGGCCACATGTCTGTCCGGAGTGAGCAAAGAGTTTTACTCAATCATCCCAGATGCTGCAACACCAGCAACTTCATATCAGGGAGGAAGTTCAAATCAGCTCCGTGTTAAATGTTTAACCATCACGGTGACTGAAGGCAGCTGCAGGTTCATGAGGGACTGTCACTGTCAGATTCTGCAGTTCTTGCGGCTGCTCATCGCACCCAGGACTGAACCACGGTCACTGAGCATCGGAGGAGTCTGTTCTGCTTATGATAGCCATAAATTTGACTGGTGTTTAATATTTTGGATCTGTGAAAGATAAATCAATTATGTATCAAATCCCATGTTGCAGGTACTTACTGTCAATGCCAAACTCACAATGTACACTGGAGAGGCCACTCAGTCTAGCTGGTCCCTGCCCAGTTTTCTGTTCCATATCAGTGTTTTAAAACTTTTCTCTCACTCTCCTTGTTGCAACTTGTCACCGCTCCGTGGGAGAAGATACTTCACTTGAATTTCTTAGAATCAGAGAAATCTGCAGCAAATTACAGACCCTTCGGCCCACAATGTTGTTCTGACAATGTAACCTACTCTAGAAAACGCCTGGAATTACCCTACCACAGAACCCTCTATTTTCCTAAGCTCCATGTACCTATCTAAGATTCTCTTAAAGGACTCTATTCTACCCGTCTCTACCGCCGTCGCTGGCAGTGCAGTCCACACAGCCACCGTTATCTGTATAAAAGATATATCTCTGACATCCGCCTTGAACTACTTCCAAGCACCTTAACTATGCCCCCCACGTGTTAGCCATATCAGCCCCGGGGAAAAAAAGCCTCTGACTTTTCACACGATCAATGCCTCTTATACACCTTATGCCTCTTATACACCTGCATGAATTTCCTGCATGATTTTCCCCAGGCTAATTAACACGATGAGCTCGCTGAGTATTTGACCTTCCCCAGGGCTCTGGACTAAGGTGGTTAAACACCTTTTTCCCTGCTCTTTTCAAAGTTTGTGTCATTTTCACCAATTTCAAAGGACTGTGCCTCAGACAGCCGGGTTGTTGCAATGCACCTCTAAAGCCTGACAGCAGACTGGCGAGTGAATCTTCGATGGACCAGAGTCAGAAACCAAAGTGTTGCCAGCCTGAGTCAGGGCTTTGGGGCTCTGGAATGAGATGGGGTCTGGAGGTTACAAGCAGGAGGAGGAAGAGGAACCAGACCAGCAGGATGTGGCTATGAATGAAAGATGAGAAACATTTGGAAACTGGTTAATTGAAAAACAAGATGGTTAATTTCTACAAAACATTGCAGGTAATCAGCAGATCAGGCAGCAAATGTGGAGGGGAATAAATGGGCAGCATTTAATCCGAACCCCTTTAGCATGTCCAGACTGTGTACTCCTCTGCTTAGTTGCTGCCAGAACTGCAGTGCTTCTTCAGCATTTTGTGTGTGTGCGTCTCTGTATTTCCAGCAACTGCAGAATCTCTTGTTTCACATCTGCATTTGTAAGAGTATTGTACTTTGGCATTTGATACACGAAATGCCTATTGATTGTGAGTGTATCGTTTATGGGAGCCGCTTTCTGCGTTAAGAAAGCTGCTGAGTTTTCTACACACACAAAAAAAAATGAGATATGGACGTGGAACCAGTGCTTGCATAAATTTTGAATGGCACCATGATTACCCATAAAGTCGCGCGTTTAAAATTTCGCTGTCGTTTGAAGCACCGATCAAATGCGCAGGCGCAGAGTTGCTGCCGTCTCCGATAACTACGCATGCGCGAAGTATACAAAATGTCGGGAGGATCGGAAAGGTAAGCGCTTTTTCGACTCTAATTGAGTTACAATTGCTGTGAGAGCCGGAGACTGTGGTCCGCAAACTCAGCACAGGCCAGGTCTTTTTCCTCTCTCTCAGCCCCACGATCCGTACGCGGGCCCCGGGGAGCTTCCGGCTAATCAGGGAACGGGAGCAGATAGATCTCACAGACAGAGCTGAGCTCTAGCTAACTGAATGCAAGGATTAGGAATTCGGAAAAAGAGAACAAAATCTTTCTATCAGCTGCTGAGAAAATCACCTTTGTTCTGCCTCCAACCGCAGCAAGAGAAAACCTGCAGTTGCTGGAAATCCGGAGGAATTTCACACAAAATGCCGGAGGAACTCAGCATTAGTACTCTTTCCCATAGATGCTGCCCGGCCTGCTGAGTTCCTCCAGCATTTTGTGTGTGTGTTGCTTGTTCTGGAGTTTTCTACACGTGAGGATATGTTTTGACCTATTCTGTCTGGGTACATAATGATATCAAACAACTTTAACTTTGCCCTTGTCAACAAGTAGCTTTCACATCACAAATGTGCCAGACTCCAATGAGACAGACGACTGCCCTTCCCTTCATATCCATTGGCATTTTCATCACCAAGTTCATCACTTGAGGGAGGGTTCAGTGGTAATATTTATGTACAATACAGAAACTGGTGTTACTTGTGTGTATTGTGGTGATGCAGAAGTTGCTGGAGAATTTGCAAGTGGGAAGAAGAGGAGTGATATTTGGAAGTCCGACTTTTTAATGCATCATTTAGCAAGAAACTTGCATACAGTGACATGCAAAAATTTGGGCACCATTCTGTTCCTGCGAATAGCTAAGCGAGTAAAACAATGACCTGATTTCCAAAAGGCAGAAAGTTAAAGATGACACATTCTTTAATTAAGCAAGATTACTCTTTTGTATCCATCATTTACAGTTTCAAAATAATTAGAAAGGAAAAGGGCCTGAAGCAAAAGTTTGGGCACCCTGCATGGTCAGTACTTAGTAGCAACCCCTTTAGCAAGTATCGCAGCTTCTAAATGCTTTCTGTAGCCAGCTAAGAGTCTTTCAATTCTTGTTTGGGGATTCTTGCCCATTCTTCCTTGCAAAAGACTTCTCGTTCTATGAGATCCTTGGGCCGTCTTGCAGGCACTGCTCTTTTGAGGTCTATCCACAGATTTTTATGATGTTTAGCTCAGGGAACTGTGAGGTCCATGGCAAAACGTTCAGCTTGCGCTTCCTGAGGTAGTCCATTGTGGATTTTGAGGTGCATTTAGGATCATTATCCTGTTGTAGAAGCCATCCTCTTTTAATCTTCAGCTTTTTTACAGATGGTGTGATGTTTGCTTCCAGAATTTGCTGGTATTGAATGGAATTCATTCTTCCCTCTACCAATAGAATGTTCCCCCATGCCACTGGCTGCAACACAAGCCCAAAGCATGGTCAATCCACCCCCATGCTTAACAGTTAGAGAGGTGTTCTTTTTATGAAATTCTGCACCCTTTTTTCTCCAAACATACCTTTGCTCATTGCAGCCAAACAGTTCTTTTTTTAACTTCATCAGTCCAGAGGGCTTGTTTCCAAAATGCATGTTTAGATGTTCCTTTGCAAATATCTGATGCTGAATTTTGTTGTGATGACACAGGAAAGGTTTTCTTCTGATGTTTCTTCCATGAAAGTCATATTTGTGTAGGTGTCTCTGCACAGTAGAACAGTGCACCACCACTCCAGAGTCTGCTAAATATTCCTGAAGGTCTTTTGCCGTCAAACGGGGGTTTTGATTTCCCTTTCTAGCAATCCTACGAGCAGTTCTCTCAGAAGGATTTCTTGGTCTTCTAGACCTCAATTTGACCTCCACCGTTCCTGTTAACTGCCATTTCTTAATTACATTACGAACTAAGGAAAGGGCTACCTGAAAACTCTTTGCTGCCTTCTTATAGCCTTCTCCTGCTTCGTGGGCATCATGTATTTTAATTTTCAGAGTGCTAGGCAGGGGCTTAGAGGAGCCCATGGCTCTGATTGTTGGGACGAGGTTTGTGGAGTCAGGGTATTTATAAAGCTTTGAAATTTGCAACATCTGGCTTTTCCTAATAAAGACTGTGAACAAGCCATACCTCTAACAAGCTAATTAAGGTCTGAGAACTTGGTAAAAGTTATCTGAGAGCTCCAATGTCTTGGCGTTCCCTACCTTTTGCATGGTGCTCCTTTCCTTTTTTTCCACTCTGAAATTGTAAAAACAATAATAATACACTAATCTTGCTTAAAATGTTGAAAAGAATGTTTCATCTTTAACTTTATGACTTTTGGAGATCAGTTCATCTTCTCAGGACTTTATTCCTTGGAATGTCGAAGATTGAGGGGAGGTTTGATTGTGAAAGAGGGGCATAGATGTTGTAAATTCATTTTTCAATCTTTTTTTATTGATTTCCAAATAAAGAATATACAAATCGGAAGAGGAGTTTAACAAGTAGATAATGTAAAAGACATATAAACAGCAATAGTAAAAACAAAAAGTATGTAATATCAAAATCAAATAAGTAAAATATTATGCTATTATATATACAATGGTAAAAAAAAAACTACAACTCCTCATAATAATCATAAAAAAAAGATTGGAGATTTTATTGATAAGGGTAAAACCCCACAAACTACAATGAAACAAAAACAAACAAAAAAAAAGAAGAGAAAAAAAAGGAAAGAAAAAGAAAGATTGGGCAGTCCAATTGAGGATAAAATTAAAGAAAACAGAGAGAGAGAACAAAAACACATCCTTCCAGTCATCTCCGAACCTTCAGGGATAAGGAATTCTCCCAAATAGATAGATAGACAGACAGACACATATAAATCAAATCATGTGAAAATATGGAATAAAAGGTCGCCAGACTTGTTCAAAATTAAAGGATGTATCAAGTGTCTGGCTTCTAATTTTTCCAAGCTTAGACATGACATAAGGGAGGAGAGCCAATAGAAAACAGTAGGTGGGTTAGATTCTTTCCAATGTAGCAAAATAGCTCCCCTAGCCAGTAAAGTTGAAAAAGCTATCACATGTTTGGTGGAAGCAGACACTTTGCTTGCTTCCTCTGGAATAATCCCAAAAATTGCTGTAAGTGGATTAGTTTGAACATCCATATCTATAACTTTAGATAATATTCCAAACACATCCCTCCAAAAATTATTTAAACTTACACATGACCAAAACATATGAGTTAAAGTAGCCATTTCTGTGTTACATCTGTCACAAATAGGGCTTATATTCGGAAATATATGCGCCAATTTATCTTCGGACATATGAACTATCTTAAACTGAATTAAGATATGGCGTGAGCAGACAGATGAACTATTGATTAAATAATAAATCTTACTCCATTGATTATCTGAAAGTGAATGTTGAAGTTCTACTTCCCAGGTACGTTGAACCCTGTCATTAGGCGACATGCGACCATTCATTAACTGTTTATAAATGATAGCTATTAATCATTTTTGAAAAGATTTAAACTGAAAAATAACGTAAGCCAAATTTGAAGAGCAGGCCAACGGGTAATTCGGTAAAAAAATCATGTAAGAAATTCCTAACCTGTAAATACCTGAAAAAATTTGTATTAGAGATATCATATTTATCCATTTACTGTGAGAAGGACACAAAGCAGTCTTGTAAAAACAAATCTAAAAAAGTTTTAATTCCCTTAATTTTCCATATTTAAAAAGCCTTATCGAAAGTTGATGGTTTAAAAAAGAAACTAGAATAAATATTACTAGGAAGTAAAGAACCATTTAATTAAAAAATCTACAAAACTGAAACCATATTTTTAAAGTATGTTTAACAATACGGTTTAGAGCTTGTCTACCTATACTGGAGAATGAAAACTGAAGAGGAGCTCCTAATAGCGAAGCTGACGAAAACCCCATTACTGAGTTTTCCTCCAAATGTAACCATGAAGGGCGATCTTGGTCATCTGTATCATAAGTTGAAAAAGTAATATTCGCATATTAATTGCCCATTTATTCGACCTATCAATGACATCGACATAGATGACCATTTAGAAAGCGCCTGTTGAGTATTTTCAGCTAAAGGGAAGGTGTAAATTCAAGCTGGCTTTTACCACTGAAATCGTGTGGGACTACAACCAGAGGCCATGGGTTAAGCGTGAAACGTGAAATGTTAAGGGGAACATGAGGGGAAATTTCTTCACACAGATGGTCATTTGGATGTGGAATGAACAGCCATCATGAGTGGGGCATGTGAGCTCAATTTCAATATTTAGGAGGTTTGTATAGGAACTCGGATGGTAGGGGTATGGGACTGGGCAATTTAAATAGTTTAGCACAAACTAGATGGCCCAAAGGGCCTGTTTCTGTGTTGTACTTTTCTACAATAACCTGAAATATTACGAACATTCACTCTAAGATCTTTTAACAGCTGTGTGAACCAACCATTCATTTCGGCAGGAATTTTTTATATGGCTTTAAAATTGTGGCACTTTAAGTTAATAATACATAAAAGAAGATCCTAGCTGCACGTCAAGAAAGACTGTTTGTGTGAGACGGTTTCAGTTACTGTGGGGCCAGGCACCCATGCTGCTCAGCAGGAACAGGGAATAATACCAATGGAGAGAGTCAGACTGAGCCAGGTCACAGATTGGAGACGGCAGAAAAGCCCCATTCTTATAGAGACAGGAAGAGCATCGGAGAGATTGATGGTCATTCCAGATACCAGCACTCTGCGCAGTCAGGAGATGATTTCTCTGTCCAACTTGAGTAGAACCTCACTGTAACAGTGTGATACAAATCAAACCAAGTGATCTCATCTGTAATGTTGTCCTAAACCCATTGATGGATTTTGTAAATCTTTTTACAGGTTAAGAATGAGAAGGAATTTGTCTGCAGGCAGCTCAAACACGACACGCCAGTTTTGTTGTCTCTGTCCCGATATTTAAGAAGTGGAGCAAGGGATTCAATCGACCATTCCTCATTTGACCAACCGTCATTTTACACAGGAGAAAGGCCGTTCACCTGCTCAGACAGTGGGAGTGGATTCACTCAGTTATCACAATTGAAGGTACATCAACAAGTTCACATTGGCCAAGGCCATTCATCTGTTCTGCGTGTGTGAGAAAGGATTCAGTTGGTCTTCCCACCTGTGGACACACCAGTCAGTTCATACCACACTGGCGGAGGTTAGTCATCTGTTGAACTCCTGGGAAAGGATTCACTCAGTCATCTGACCTAATGGCTCACCAGCGAGTTCACACAGGTGAGCGGTTGTACACCTGCTCAGTCTGTGAGAAGAGATTCACTCACTCTTCCACCCTATGGAAACATCAGCGAGTTCACACTGGGGAGAAGCCATTCACCTGCTCAGAATGTGGGAAGGGATTCACTGAGTCGTCCACTCTACTGGTACATCAGCGAGTTCACACTGGGGAGAGGCCATTCACCTGCTCAGTCTGTGAGAAGAGATTCACTCGGTTATCCCACCTCCAGAGTCATCAGCGAGTTCACACTGGGGAGAGGCCGTTCTCCTGCTCAGAATGTGGGAAGAGATTCACTGAGTTATCCAACCTACAGAGTCATCAGCGAGTTCACACTGGGGAGAAGCCATTCACCTGCTCAGAATGTGGGAAGAGATTCACTGAGTTATCCAACCTACAAAGTCATCAGCGAGTTCACACTGGGGAGAGGCCGTTCTCCTGCTCTGAATGTGGGAAAGGATTCACTGAGTTATCCACCCTACAGAGACATCAGCAAGTTCACACTGGGGAGAAGCCATTCACCTGCTCAGTATGTGGTAAGAGATTCACTCAGTTATCCACCCTGCAGAGTCACCAGCGAGTTCACACTGGGGAGAAACCGTTCCCGTGCTCAGAGTGTGGGAAGAGATTCACTCAGTCATCCACCCTACAGAGACACCAGCGGGTTCACACTGGGGAGAAGCCATTCACCTGCTCAGTCTGTGGGAAGAGACTCACTGATTCATCCACCCTACAGAGACACCAGCAAATTCACACTGGGGAGAAGCCGTTCACCTGCTCAGTCTGTGGGAAGGGATTCACTCAGTCATCCACCCTACAGAATCACCAGCGAGTTCACACTGGGGAGAGGCCATTCACCTGCTCAGTCTGTAGGAAGAGATTCACTCATTTATCCAGCCTACAGAGACATCTGCAAATTCACACTGGGGAGAAGCCGTTCAGCTGCTCAGTCTGTGGGAAAGGATTCACTCAGTCATCCACCCTACAGAGTCACCAGCGAGTTCACACTGGGGAGAAGCCGTTCACCTGCTTAGACTGTGGGAAGGGATTCATTTATTTATCCAGCCTACAGAGACATCAGCGTGTTCACACTGAGGAGAAGCCGTTCACCTGCTCAGAATGTGGGATAGCATTCACTCAGTCATCCCAACTACTGGCACACCAGTCAGTTCACAATGGAGTGGCCGTTGTAATGAATCCCTAGGTTTCGTTTGCTGAAGGCTATTTTAAGAGAGAGATTAAGGTGATTCAGTCTGACTTGCAGCTTGTTTCGTTTTAACCGAGGACACAGACACCCAGAGTCAGAGATGAAGGAGGTAAAATGGAAAGAATCGAAACCAGGGAACTAATGGCCAAGGGACACCGTTTGGAACTTTCCTATGCCCACAAGGGTGGATTAATCATCGATTCACCTTGTTTGATCCATAGGAGTGGCTCTGATTTGGGGATCCTGTGAAGACTGCTGATGTGTTAACCCTTGCCTGGGTGTGGTGTGGTAATTCACTTGAAGATGATACCCCTTGTGACAAGTCACTTTGGGTGATAATTAGTATGTGAGATTTTGGAATGATGACAGATAAAATCTACAGCAACTGTTCTCTCATTTTACCACTGTGGAACCTGAGGAATTTGACATAATTGCATTCTCTCAACATTTACCCTGGATTACAAATATCTCTCTCATCACCTATTCTGTGGATGAAGTGAAGTTTCCTACTTTACCATCTCAAGATTCTAAGCCTTGATTCCCCCGAGCTCAATAGTTTGGGCAACACACAAAATGCCGGTGGAACACAGCAGGCCAGGCAGCATCTATAGAGAGAAGCACTGTCGTTGTTTCAGGCCGAGTCCCTTCGTCAGGACTACCTGAAAGGAAAGATAGGAAGAGATTTGAAAGTAGGAGGGTGAGGGGGAAATGTGAAAGATAGAAGACCAGAGCGGGTGGGGTGAAGCTGAGAGCTGGAAATGTGATTGGCAAAAGGGATACAAAACTGGAGAAGGGACAGCATCATGGGATGGGAGGCTTCGGGAGAAAGAAAGGGGGAGGGGAGCACCAGAGGGAGTTGGAGAACAGGCAGAGTGATGGTTAGAAAAAGAGGGAACAAAAAATCTAAATATATCACGGATGGGGTGAGAAGGTGAGGAGTGGTGTTAACGTAAGTTAGAAAAGTCAATATTCATGCCATCAGGTTGGAGGCTACCCAGCCGATAGATAGGGTGTTGTTCCTCCAAACTGAGTGTGGCTTCATCTTGACAGTAGAGTAGAGGAGGCCATGGCCTATTCTGCTTTGATAGTTGATGAAGCAGCTGATTATGACATAGTGAGACAGGCTGTGCTCAAAGCTTACGATTTGGTCCCAGAATCATACAGGAAAAAATTTGGAAATTGAAGGAAATTTGTGAATCAGACTTATCTGGCATTTGCTTCTCAGAAGTCTGTGTGTTTTGACCACTGATGCACGTATAAAAATATAAGTGATGATTTTACAAATAGAAGGAGTTGGTTTTAATTGAAGAATTCGAAAGGTGCGTCCCTGATGACATAAAGAGATATTTAGATGAAAAGGATGCTGCCACTTTGCAGGAGTCTGCTAGATTAGCAGATGAGTTTGCTTTAACTCATAAGGTTAAGTTTACCCCGAATAAGAGCTTCCAAAAGAATAGCAGGAATCACCAGTGCAAACCAGAAATTAAAGTTTGGACTAGTGATAAGAGTAAGGATGAAGGGAAGCAATTGATGGAGAAATATTCTGGTCCTACTTGTTACTGTTGTAGGAAAGCTGGTTATGTGATGGATAATTGTTCTGTCCTGAAGAATAAAAAGGTAAATGAGGCAGTCCCAAATGCCTGTGTTGAAGCTTCTATAAACCCAGAGGGTTCTGAACATTCTGTTGAGGCTCAGTTAAGGTCTGAGAGGTCTGCCTGAGTTAAGAAGGGTTCGAACATTTGATGTCAGATGGGATTGTATTAGTAAATGAATCGGTACCAGTGAAAATTCTGAAAAGAGGATGCTGTCCAATTTACTGGGGCTTCTCAGTCACTCATTCTAGGAGGCTGTGGTGGCCAGTGCTATAATATTTGCTGTTGTGTACTGGGGCAGCAAGCTAAGGTAGCAGACTCCAGCAGAATCAACAAACTCATTCATAAGGCCAGTGATGTTGTGGGGGTGGAACTGGGCTCTCTGACGGTGGTGTCTGAAAAGAGGATGCTGTCCAAGTTGCATGCCATCTTGGACAATGACTCCCATCCACTCCATAATGTACTGGTTAGACACAGGAGGACATTCAGCCAGAGACTCATTCTACCGAGATGTAACACAGCATCATAAGAAGTCATTCTTACCTGTGGCCATCAAACTTTACAACTCCTCCCTCGGAGTGTCAGACACCCAGAGCCAATAGGCTGGTCCTGGACTTATTTCCGCTTGCATAATTAACTTATTATTATTTAATTATTTATGGTTTTATATTGCTATATTTCTTCACTATTCTTGGTTGGTGTGGCTGTAACCAAACCCAATTTCCCTTGGGATCAATAAAGTATCTCTGTCTGTCTGTACGTTAGACAGCGTTCTAAAGTTTGGTGATGAGACTGACACTGCTGAGGTAAATCTTATTAAAGGCATTCGCGGCAGCATGATTTCCGTGCTGTTGTACAAGGTAACTTTACTGTCAGGGTTGGTTTCGGGACCTGTTGAGATCGGATTATGCTCCAGTTTACCGGTGGAAGATGTTACTTTGCTGTTCGGGAATGACCTGGCAGATGGTAAAGTTGTTCCTGCAGTGCAGTTAACAACTAAGCCAACCACTGACGACCCACAGATGGATTTTAACATTTATCCTTCCTGCGCAGTAACTCGAAGTATGGCTAAAATGTCTGCCGACGCAGACGGTTCTGTGCAGCATGATTCTGATCCCCATGATAGCCAAAATCTGGATTCCGGTTATGATGACTTGTCAGGGACTTCTCTGCCTTCATTGTTTCAACAGGATTCAGATAGTAAGTCTGACGAGAAAGATTTATCTCTGTCTAGGAAGGAGTTTATAGCAGCAGGGAACCGAGACCCTGAGATTGAAGCTTTAAAAGAAACACCTCTCTCAAATGATGAGATTAAGAAAGTGCCAGTAGGGTATTATGTCAAGGATGGAGTGTTAATGAGGAAGTGGAGGCCACCTGCTATTCCAGCGAGTGAGGAATGGGAAATTGTTCACCAGGTTGTAGTTCCTAAAGTTTATAGGACTGAAATTTTAACTTTGGCCCACACTATACCCTTACGTTGACATTTTGGAGTGAATCAAACTAAACAAGATTATCAAAAAATGTTACTGGCCTAATTTGGGGACAGATGTTGTGACCTTTCGCAGAACCTGTCACACTTGTTAAGTTGTGGGTAAACCTAATCAGGTCACCCCAGTGGCCCCACTGCAGTCTAAACCTGCATTCGGTGTGTCCTCTTCAAAATTTAAAGTGGATTGTGTTGGCCCTTTGCCAAAGACTAAAGCTGGCCATCCGTATCTACTAACTGTTATGTGTACTGCATCCAGATTCCCAGAGGCAATACCTCTCAGAAATAATAAAGCTAAAACTGTGGCAAAGGCTCTTACCAAGTTTTTTACTTTACTTGGCTTGCCTAAAAAAATCCAGTCTGATCAAGGAAGTAATTTTACATCTAGATTATTCCAGCAGGTAGTTTATTAACTGGGAACTAAACAAATTACATCATCTGCATACCATCCAGAATCACAAGGGGCTTTGGAAAGATTTCTTTCTGCCCTCAAAACCATGATTGAGACATATTGTGTTGAAAATGGAAAAGACTGGAATGAAGGAATACATTTGCTTTTGTTTGCAGTAAGAGAGTCAGTACAGGAAACACTAGGGGATTTACTCAATTTGAGCTTGTATTTGGTTGTAGAGTGAGGGGAACTTTGACCTTGTTAAAGGAACAGTGGATTAATGGGGATGTACATGTTAACTTGTTAGACTATGTTTTGAAGATCAAAGATAAACTACTCCACACCTGAGGTCTAGCGAGACAAAACTTAAAGATTTCTCAAAACAAAGTGAAGTGTTGGTTTGATAGGAGGGCTTGCGAAAGAAAATACCAGGTGGGGGATAAGGTGCTTACCTTATGTTGAAGAATGTTGACAAATCCACCTCAGGCGAATCTCAATGGACCGTATAAAATAGTCTCTCAAATTAATGATCTGAATTGTGTTATTAAAACACCCGACCAATGTAAACTAACACAGGTGGTACACATAAATATGATAAAGCCTTATTTTGACCAGCAGGCACCATCTGTGAGTGTTGTTGTCAAAACATATGAATCTGGCAAACCTGCGAATGAAACAATTGACTCGTCTGAGAATTTTCACAAGCCAAACGTGGTCCCAGTTAGGCTAATGAACTCGGTTGTTCTGGAAAACATTGATAACAAGTTGGCTCACCTGCAGCCAAAGCAACAACAACAGCTGAAGGAATTAATTCTGGAGTTTAAAGTTGTATTTCCCGTTGTTCCCAAGCAAACCACGGTTGCAGTACATGACGTAGATAATGGTCAAGCCAAACCAATTAAACAACACCCATATTGCATGAATGCAGAAAAGTGTAAATTGCCTGAGCAGGGAATTGAATATATACTGGAAAATGGTATTATTAGTCCTTTAGCAGCGGATTGCTCACCCTGTGTTATTGTGCCCAAACCTGATGGTAGTGTTAGATTTTGCACTTATTATAGGAAGGTAAATGCAGTAACAAAAACAGATGCCTATCCTATCCCTAGGATCGATGATTGCATCAATAAGGTTGGAAAAGCTGAAGATTGATCTTTTGAAAGCATATTGATGTGTTCCATTGATGGACAGAGGTAGAGAAATTTCTGCATTTGTGACACCATTTGGTTTGTGTGAATACAATGTTTTACCTTTTGGAAGGAAAAATAATCCAGGAACATTCCAGAGAAAGTTTGATTCTGTAATTCGAGGATTAGAACACACAGATGCCTATATTGATGACTTAGTCACAGGGAGTGGCACTTCGGAAGAGCATATCTCTGCAGTAGAAAAGCTGTTTGACAGGCTTTCCCAGGCCAGCCTTACAGTTAACTTGGCTAAGAGTGAATATGGCCATGCCAGTATGACCTGTCTTGGCTATGTTGTAGGTCAATGCAAGTTGGCTCCTGTTCGGGAAAAAGTCCAGGCAATTTCTCCAGTTCCTATTCTGACTGCTGAGAAGGCTCTTAGAAGGTTTCTGGGAATGGATGGATATTTTCGTAAGAACTCTGCTGCTATCGCTCTTCCTCTGACCAATCTCCTGAAGAAGAGTGAAATGTTTGTTTGGACAGAGCCCTGTCAGGATGCATTTGATCGATTGTTATCAGTATTTGAGATTAGGCCAATCAATGTAGTGCTGACAGCAAATTTAATTAGCAGATTGGAGCTGTGGGTGGCAACACAAGTCATGGGTGCACAGAGAGTAAAGGACAGGGCCACAGAGACAACCCTGTGGGTTATGTTTGCTGAGGGTCAGAGAGACAGAGGAGATGGAGCCCACTCTTACCACCTGCCGGCGATCTGACAGGAAGTCCAGGATCCAGCTACACAAGGCAGGGTGAAGGCCGATGTCTCTGAGCTCCTTGTCGATACTTCACGCCTTTGTATGGCTACTGCTCTGCCCTTGACTGCAAGGAACTGCAGAGAACATCAGAGAAATAAGCCTCCCCTCCATGGACTCTTCCTACACTTCCCCTCCCTCGGAAAAGAACCTCACAACCTGGACATTCTCGCTGCAAACCCGCTCTCCCATCGGGGAAGAGATACAAAAGCCTTACAGTGTGTAACACCAGGCTGAAGGATGGCTTCCTGTCTGTGTCTATAAGCCAAATGAATGATAAAATGGACTTGACCTCACAATGTAACTCGATGTGACCCTGCACCATATGTCTATCTGCACTGCACTTTCTCTGCAGCCACAATGCTTTGTTACAGTGATTATTTTGTTGTATGTCAGCTCAATGTACTGTTGGAATGTATCCATCTGTGTGGATGGTACATCAGGTAAGATTTTCACTGTAGCTCAGTACATGATGATGATAAACAAATTCCCCATTTGTGTGGAAATATTAGACAGACTGAGCTTCTGATCTGGAACCAAAGTAGGAAACTGAACTGTTGTCATTTCTGAGGAAAGCAAATATATGGAAAAGGATTCAATCTCACATTACGATCTGCGGTAACTGGGAACTGGTGACTGGTGATGGGTCTCCCATATCAATATCAGAATCAGGTTTAATAGCACCGGCATATGACATGAAATTTGTTGTCCCTGTGGCAGCAGTAGAACCTAATTCATAACAATAGATTTTAACAATTGTAATTTAAAATAAGAATATACTTATATATATAGTACAAAAATAGAAAAAAAATGTAATAAGCTATTTTAATTGTGTGGAGCAATTTGACTGACTGGGTGTTGCTTTGGAAATTCTGAAGTGAAGCTGAACTAAACTTTACACATTTATGAGAAGCTCAGATAAATACAAATGGCTAAATTCTCACATAAACGGGTCAGACACCCAGAAACATTGGCAGCACTTCAGCATCTCAAAACAGTGAATGAAACATGCAGAAACTATTGCAGAGAAAAAAAACATTGTCCAGCCACAACGAGAGGACGTGACAGATCCGGATCTCACTGCCTTGTCTGAATGGGGAAAGATGAAGCTACACGTACACATAGAACAGTGACCCGCAGATGCTGCAGATCTGCAGAAAAACGTGAACAGGAACCGGGATCAGGTGACGGGTGGAGGGTCTCCCTCCTGAACTGGTGACTCTGCTCCTCGCCCCTCACACGCTGCCCGACCCATCCGCCGCATTCCCCAGATTATTCCATATCTACCCCAGATACAAGATTATTTTTCCACACCATATCTTCCCCGATCCCTGACCCTCCACCTCCAGGTCACAGAGTCACCGGCTCAATTCCCATCCAGGTCCAAAACGTATTTCAAACCAAAACATGAAATGTTCACATTTCATTTAAATCAGTTCTGTGTTTATAAACACTAATTTGTATTTACATTCCTCCGTAGCCTTGCTGGGCAGGAACACTGAAACAACAAGTGAGAAACAGCAGGAGGCCATTCAGCCCCTCTTACCATCAGCAAGATGGCGGCTGCTGTCCCATCTCAGCCACGTGTTTCTGCCCGATCCTCATTTCCTCGATGCCTTTGGTCTCCTCACATCTGCCAGCCTCTGATTTATGTGAGAACGATCACTGACTCTTCACCGCCCTCTGTGGTGGGGATTTACAGACATTCACCACCCTCGGAATGGAGACATTTCCCCTCATCTCAGACCCGGGCAGTCCATCCCCTTTTCAGAGACTGGGATCCCTGGTTCAACCGGTAACAATGTGTCTCAGTCCTCGGTGCTCTAAATGAAAGGGTTATCACATTTGATCTTTCTTCATATGATGACCCCACCACCCCAGGGATCAGTCTGGTGAATCTTCATTGCACTCTATATAACAAATACTCTCTAACCTCTTTGTTCATCCTCTATGAATTAAATTCAATCTTCTGCAGCCCCGTGTTGCCCCAACCACTCACCTCCCACTCTCTGTCATTTTTGTCACCTTCCCACCTCCCCCCTCACCTGGATCCACCTCTCACTCCCCAGCTCTTGCCCCATCCCCACCCCTCACCTCTTTTCTCTGACTATTTCCCGTCCACTCTCAGTCCAGACGGAGGGTCTCGGACCGAAATGTTGACGGTACATTTCCCTCCACAGATGCTGCCCGACCCACTGAGTTCCTCCGGCAGTTTGTTCTTCGGTCTGTATAACCCGTGTTAGTTTGGGGAGCGGGATTTTACACCATATTCCAGGTACAATCTCAACAAAGTACAAATAATTGTCACTTTGCCCGGACCATTGGTCCCGCTTGCAGGGCAACAGTCTGCCGGTGTTTGCCCCCCATGTGGTGAATCCCTCTGCTCGGCACTACCGTGGGTTCAGACATTTCCCCAGATGAGCCCCTCCTGTCCCCACTGGGACAAACATCCAGTCCGACTCCTCTCACACCATCTTCATCCTTTCAATAAAATCCCTCCCTCCCCGGAGAACCAGCATCAAACCGACGGGCCGAACGGTCTCCTCCTACCTCTCAGCGATACATCAGACTCCGGCCGCAGGGGACGCTTCACAAACGCCCCAACTGCCCTCGGAGGGAAATGGAAATAAATCAGAAAGCGGACATTTACTTTGAGGTTTTCTCCGCTCTGATGAGGCGGTCAGCGCTTGAGCGGGAGACGGACTCAGCGGGGTAACGCCCACTCGGCCTGTCCGCCTCCGCGACTGGTTGTAACCGGTGATTGACATCGCTTCGCACCAATTGGAATAGCGCAGCACCTGCATTCTCTGTTGACAGCGGTGGGGAAAAGGGGCTGGTCACGTGATTATTAGCCCAGCCGTTCAACCGATAAAGCTCGAGCACAGCAGCGCGTGGGTGACGTAAGACACCGCGCACGTGAGGACAGATCCCGGTGTGAGGAGTCCATGGGTGACGTCAGGCGCGTGGGTGGAGGAGCTGTGTGACGTCACCTGTGTGAGAGCGCTGGCATTTAAAAGCACCTTAATGGACTTTTCAGTGGGACAACAACATTAATGACGGGTTTCATCACTGAATCCAGTGTTGTGGGATGTAAAGTCCCCTGTTATGTGTCCGGCTGTGCCGTGTTGTTGGTGGAGTGGGCAGCGTGGTGTTTGTCTCGATTCGGGTCACAACACCAGAATTGCCAGCGGGGTCCACACACAGTGTGAAAACCCCCCGTCCCTGCAGTCTTTGTCTCCTGGTAAACTCAACACCCTGACAGTGTGGACCATAGATACCCCTTCCTCTCAGAGTCAGGGAATCACTCAGACAGCTGATCGCTGAGAGGAATTATATTTATTGGTCATTCAAGTTCACCCAGATTCGTTTGGACGGATTTGATGTGGAGTTCGGGGTGTCACAGTGAAAGGGCCGGACGGCCGAACTCTCTCCAAACATCCTTCCAGGTGAGGCGACAGTTCACCTGTGAATCCTCCGGGGTTGCCCATTGTGTCCGCTGTCCCCGATGCGGCCGCCTCCACACTGGTGACACCGGCTCCTCCGCAGTTGTGCGGGTTAGAGTTGTTCTCTTTTCATCGGGGGTCGATGTTATTGTTCCCTTTTGTGCGGAGGGGTGGGTTTTGGGGTTTGATGATTGGGATCCCGCTCTTCTTGATCCGGGTGGTGGGGTAGAAATCGGGGCCGGTTGGCGTGGAATTTCAACGTGATAGGCCGAAGGGCCTGTACTGTGCTGTAGGTTTTCAATGTTTCTATGAGAAGTGCCGGGAACGAGCTCTGCCGGACGGCTGGAGGCTCCGGGCTCTCCGGTCCTGCAGCCCTGGTTTTAGCTTTGCGCCCGAGCCCGGGCTGTGAGATCTGTTAGTTGTGCTCCCAGATTAGGAGGGGTTTAGGGTGAAGGGGATCTGTCTGTGTGTGTGTGTGTGTGTGGGTAGAGATTATGTGGACCATAATCGGGGAGGGGGGGGGGATGGGGGGTGGGTTTGCTGTTGTGAGAAAGTGGGATGATCAGAAGTTCCGTGACCCGGGTCAAATGAAGTTGTAAACAGGGGAGGATCTGCTCCGTTGTATCGGACGCTCGCGTGTCCTTTCAGGAAGCAGCAATTCTCTCTTCAAATGAATCGCTGTCTAATCTTGCTGTTAACATTGTGTTTGTTACAAAGCCCCAGTGTCTGGAAGAGCTGTCACCGTCATGGGCTGTTGGTGCAGATTGGGATGGCGGTGGGGTGTCACTGACCTCTGTATCAGAGAACGACACGGGTTTCTGCATCCTCCTGTGAGATATAAATGTCCTCACAGTGGATTCGGATCAGCTGGCATATCTGTAGTTTTCAAAGGGAAAGGGAATAGGGAAGAGCTGAGGAGAGAGTTTTAATAGGGAAACCATCGTCCGGGGTGGAGAGGTACAGGAGCTGTCTGATAGATCGTTTTACAGTAATTGTGTTTTTATATAATCTCACAGACGGTGACTGAGGAAGAAGCTTGTTGAGGGAGGATACCCGGAGGTGAGCAGGTCAGACACGGTATCAGGAGAGTGACAGTGATGTGATTTCCTGTGTCACGGGTACAGACAGTCGTCTCAAGTGAGGAGTTTGTGTGGAGATGCAGCTTCCCTGGAGGTGGAGGAAAGAGGACTCACCAACAGGTGGAACCAGCTGTGGGAAGACACGGTTTGTCAGGTCTGACGACGAGCTGAATGTACCATAACCTTCAGACTGAATCAGAAAACCATTCTGAGGGTATTTGAAATGACAGAAGCAGGGGAGATGTGATCACATGTTTCCATCAGACCCTCAGTGAGATGGTTCCAGTTATAACGTGCAGGGATGAAATCACAGTGTTTGGGGCCAGATGTAATCACTGATTCTGACACAGTGAGAGGGTTAGTTTTGCTGTAAGGCAGCAACATTAATGGAAGAAACTTCATCAATTGCCAGTTGTTCAGCAAAAGTGATCAACTTGTATGTTACCTTGACAGAAACCGATACTCACAGTGGTGACAAAGGGGTTCAGTCTGGTTTATTTCAGGTTGGAGAGGGGTGTGGAGTTTTGAAATCAATGCCTTGCGGTGCCACCATCGTTAATTTCCCATGTCCAGAGTGGTGGATCACACAGCACGGAAACAGGCCTTTGGCCGGCCATACCTGTTCTGACCATCCACTCACTGTCTACACTGGTCCCATTTATCAGCACTTGGTTCACAGCCGACTGTATCTCGGCAGTTTCAATGCTCATCCTCTTCAAATGTTGTGAAGGGACCTGCCTTCACCACCACCTCGGGCAGTGTATTCCAGATTTCAGCTACCCTCTGAGTGAAAAGTCTCTTCCTCAGATCCCTCTAAACCTCTTCATCCTCTGCTTAAATCCATGCCCTCTGATCGGTGACACCTCTGTCCCAGGATCGTGGCCTATTTGGGCATCAGTGAGTTCTTTCATACGGTTCACATGGTAAGTTGCTGTGGAAAGTCAGATCACACGGGATCCAGGGAGAGCTGGCTCACTGGATGCAGAGATGTCTTGATGGTAGGAAGCAGAGAGTGATGGTGGGAGGCTGTTTATTGGACTCGAGGCCCGGGCCCAGTGAGGTTCCCCAGGGTTACACCACATTGCTCTCATTATTCATTGATACTTAACTATATTTGCATTTGCAGTTTGTTGAATTCTATGCTCCACTTGATCTTTCATTGATCCTGTTACTATTCTATAGATTTGCTAAGTGCTCCTGCAGGAAAAGCAGTCTCCTGGTTGTATGTGGTGACATTTATGTACTCTGATAATAACATTTACTTTGAACATCAACCACTGCTACTTGTCATCGAGATCAGTAATTTGGTTGAGAATGTACAGGGTATGGAGAGTAGGTTTGCCACAAGTTCAAACAATTAATTTTTCTGAATGATATTAAGTATAACCTCTCCACTCTGTTTCCCTCTCCACGCTCGACCACCCCCTCCCCTTACTGTCTTCCCTCTCTGCCCTTTCCCCCCTCTCACCCTGACAATGGACATACGTACAGGGTGAAAGTGAATTATTTTCGGGGAATCTGAAGGGGAATTCTTCACACAGAGGTTGGTGAGAGTGTGGAATGAGCTGCCAGAGGAAGTGGAGGATGTGGGTTTTATTGAGACACCAAAGAGGAATCTGGGTGAGACGTGGATGGGAGGTGTATGGAGGCTCTGGTGCTGGTAGCTGGAACCAGGCAGTAACAACAAAAACTGGTCGGCATGGACTAGAAGGGCTGAAAGAATGCAGAAAAAATTACGCGGCTATTGCCGGGACTGAATGTTTTCAATTAAAAGGAAAGGTTACATATGTTAGCACTTTATTCCCGACCGGGTAGGGGACCGAGGGGAGATTTCATAGAGGTGTACAACACTATGAGGTGGATGGAGAGTGTAAATGCAAGCGGGCTTTCTCCACTGATGTTCGGTGAGAATACAACTAGAAATCTTGGGCGAATGGTTTAACGGAAACATTAGGGGAAACTTCTTCACCCAGAGGGTGGTCAGAGGGTAGACAGTGTCGCCAACGCAAACAGTGATTGAGATTCCAATGCCAATGCTTACGAAATGATTGGATAAGTACTGGGGAATGGATGGCCACGGTCCGGGTTCAGTCGATGGCAGTAGGCAGTTTAAGTAATTCCTCAGTGGCCTGACGGGTTGAAGACCCTGTTCCTGTGCAATGGATCCCTATCGGTGTCTGACTGTCTGTCTGGGTTAGAACTTCACTGTGTCACAGCACTGACCAATCTAGAAAGTCGTTGATAGTGTTCTTGAATGGTTGTGACATGAGAAGATGGAAGCTTTGGAAATTGTTTATTTTGTATTCCCCAATTGCCTGCGATGGTTTTCAGGGAAGTCAAGAGTGAGCCCGGATATTTGCTTTGCCTTCACTGCGTTTTCAGTTGTGTAGATTTGTGTATTTCAATTATTATTGATTTCAGAGGGAGACACGGATTCCACACCTGCCATGTGGATTCAGGGTTAAATGGATCGACATATGAGCGTATCTACACCCGATATGATAAAACCACGATTCAGTGGTAAATTGGCATTCAGATAAATTGGTGTGTACTTGAATTGCGAATTTGGAATTGACGTTTTGGAAGGGAGGTTCTTTTAATAAGCACCAGAACCTGCTGCTGAACACTTTGAAATGCTGGTTTTAAGTTCTAGGGCTTCACTGGAAATCATGTTGTAAACTCATTGTTGCATTTGCCCTGTAATATGTAAATGACAGGTCAGTTTAGAAAACGAGCAGGTGCAGTCAATCGCTCAGCGATTTGCTTACATCGTCAGTCCAAATTCCATTAATTATCCTGGTGCTGCTGTGTGATCAGATTAAATCGATTATTTCCTCAGCTCTATTTCTTGGAGCACTGTAACTGCGAACTCGCAATAGACTTGTAAATTGTACCGAAGTTTCGACTCTCCGTGCGGAACACGGATATCCTTTGTCTTCCAGCCAGAATTCACTCGGTCTACTACATCATCTGCTTTCGGATAGGAAGCCAATTCTGAATCAACGCAGTCAGGTTTCCCTCGATCCAATGCCTTCTGACTTTCTGAATGAGTCCACTTTGGGGAGCTGATGAAAAGCCTGAGCATAATTAATGCAGCCACATCGACTGTTCTGTCATTTGAATCGGGAGCAAGTTACAGCTTGTGATTCACCTGGGAGCTCAGAGAATTCGACCGTGCAGGTAGGATTTAAGCCTACCTGGTCAATACCTGTGGAGGAGGGGGAACTGCGCAGGCGCGAGTGACGTCAGCGTCGAGCGCGCACTTTAAAAGGCAGGACTTCTTTTCAGAGCGGGCAGCGGAGTCCGTGGAAGCAGAGTTCAGGGCTTTGGCTAAGTGGCCTTCGGCGTAAGGGGACTTCGGTAAGCCTGTGTGATTGCTCGCTGAGGGGAAGAAGGTAAGGTCGCTAGGTGCTTTTTAGACTTATTCTATTAATCCAGTTCAGGTAATGGGGGAGACAGTCAGAGCAGTGGTGTGCTCCGTATGCAGTATGTGGGAAGTCAGGGTCAACACAGTTGTCCCTGATGACCACACCTGCAAAAGGTGCGTCCAGCTGCAGCTCCTATCAGACCGAGTTAGGGAGTTGGAGCAGGAGCTGGATGAACTACGGATCATTCGGGAGGTGGAGGCAGAGATAGATAGGAGTTATCAGGAGGTAGTCACACCAAAAAACCAAGAAGTAGACAGATGGGTGACGGTCCAGAGAGGCAGGGGGAGCAGGCAGAGAGAGCAGAGCACCCCTGCGGCCATTGCCATTAACAATAAGTATACCGTACTGGATACTGTTGATGGGGATGACCTACCAGGAATGAGTTGTAGTGGTCCTGTCTCTGGCACAGAGGTTGAACCCTCAACTAGAAAGGGGAGGAAGGAAGAGAAGAGAGCGATAGCTTTAGGGGATTCTATAGTTAGGGGGACAGATAGGAGATTTTGTGGGGCAGATCGGGAGTCTCGGATGGTATGTTGCCTCCCTGGTGCCAGGGTCCGGGACATCTCAGATCGGGTGCAGGCTATTCTTGAGAGTGAGGGCATGAACCCAGATGTAGTGGTCCATGTAGGGACCAATGATGTAGGTAAGGTGAGTGAGGGGGTCCTGCTTAGAGAGTTCAGGGAGTTAGGAGTGAAGCTGAAAGGCAGGACCTCCAGGGTGAAAATCTCGGGATTGCTACCTGAGCCACGTGCGAGTGAGGCGAAGAATAGAATGATTATGCACATTAATACGAGGCTGAGAGCATGGTGCAGGAAGGAAGGGTTCAGGTTTTTGGATAATTGGTCTTTGTTTCAGGGACATTGGGATCTGTTTCGAAGGGATGGTCTACATCTGAACCGGAGGGGTACTAACATTCTTGCAGGAGTGTTTGCCAGTGCTGCTCGGGGGGGTTTAAACTAGATGTGTAGGGGGCAGGGATCCAGATCCAGAGGGTTGGTCAGAAGGTGCATGGGGTTAAATGTGTACAAAGTTTGGGTGATCTTGAGAAGGTCATCAAAATTCAGGGTGCAATTTGCCCGATGGAAGTTCAAGGAGCTGGGTTAGGTACAGTAGACAGTGTTTTAAGCAAAGAGAGGAGGAATGGGCTAAGAATTCTATACTTGAATGCGCGTAGTGTCAGAAATAAGACAGATGAGCTTGAAGCTCAGATGAAAATGGGGAACTACGATATTTTTGGGATAACGGAGACATGGCTGCAAGGGGATCAGGCCTGGGAATTGAGTGTACCAGCGTATACGTGCTATCGTAGAGACAGAAATATGGGAAGAGGGGGTGGGCTGGCCCTGTTGGTGAGGAATGAGATTCAGTCCTTAGCAAGAGGTGACTTGGGAACAGGGGAAGTAGAGTCTGTGTGGATTGAGCTGAGGAACAGTAAGGGTAAAAAGACCCTAATGGGTGTTGTGTACAGGCCCCCAAACAGTAGCGTGGATATTGGGTACAAGTTGATTAGGGAGTTAACATTGGCATGTGCTAAAGGTAATGCAGTCGTTATGGGAGATTTCAACATGCAGGTGGACTGGGAGAATCAGGTAGGTGCTGGACCCCAGGATAGGGAGTTTGTGGAGTGTCTAAGGGATGTATTTTTGGAACAGCTTGTGCTTGAGCCAACCAGGAACGAGGCTATTTTGGACTTGGTGATGTGTAATGAACAGGAATTGATAAGTGATCTTGAAGTAAAGGAGCCATTAGGAAGTAGTGACCATAACATGATAAGTTTTCATCTACAATTTGAGAGGGATAGGGGCAGATCAGAGGTGTCAGTGTTGCAATTAAATAAAGGAGACTACGGAGCCATGAGGGATGAGCTGGCCAAAGTTAAATGGGCGGATGCCCTGGCAGGAAAGACAGTGGATCAGCAGTGGCAGATATTCTTGGACAGAATACAAAAGATGCAAATGCAGTTCATTCCAATGAGAAGGAAGGATTCAAAGAGGGGGAAGGGGCCACAGTGGTTGACAAAGGAAGTCAGAGATTGTATAGCATTAAAGAAAAAGAAGTATGACAGGGCTAAGATGAGTGGGAATACAGATGATTGGGAAAGTTTTAAGGAACAGCAGATCTTAACTAAAAAAGCAATACGGAGAGAAAAAATCAGGTATGAGCTCAGTCTAGCCAGGAATATAAATGGGGATAGCAAAAGCTTTTTTAGCTATGTGAAGAGAAAGAAGATAGTTAAGAACAATGTTGGCCCCTTGAAGAATGAATTGGGAGTAATTGTTATGGGAAACAGGGAAATGGCAACAGAATTTAATGCATACTTTAGATCTGTCTTCACCAGGGAGGACACAAGCAATCTCCCAGATGAATGGATGGGCCAGGGTCATAAGATATCAGAGGAATTGAGACAGATTGACATTAGGAAAGAAACTGTGATGTGTAGACTGGTAGGACTGAAGGCTAATAAATCCCCGGGTCCAGATGGTCTGCATCCGAGGGTTCTAAAAGAGGTGGCTCAGGAAATTGCGGATGCATTGGTAATCATTTTCCAATGTTCCTTAGATTCAGGATCAGTTCCTGAAGATTGGAGAGTGGCTAATGTTGTCCCACTTTTCAAGAAGGGAGGGAAGGAGAAAACGGAGAACTTTCGCCCTGTTAGCCTAACGTCAGTCGTGGGGAAGATGCTTGAGTCCATTATTAAGGACGAAATAGTGGCACATCTAGATGGCAGAAATAGGATTAGGCCGAGCCAGCATGGATTTACCAAGGGCAAATCATGCTTGACTAATCTGTTGGAGTTTTTTGAGGGTGTAACAAGGATGTTAGACGAGGGTAAGCCAGTAGATGTTGTGTACCTAGATTTTCAGAAGGCATTCGATAAGGTGCCACATAGGAGATTGGTGAGTAAAATCAGAGCTCATGGCATTGGGGGCAGGGTTTCAACATGGATAGAAATCTGGTTGGCAGATAGAAAGCAAAGGGTAGCAGTGAATGGGTGTTTCTCAGACTGGCTGGAGGAGACTAGTGGGGTACCACAGGGCTCTGTATTGGGACCACAGCTCTTTACGATTTATGTCAATGATTTAGATGAGGGCATTGAAAACTATATCAGCATGTTTGCTAACGATACTAAACTGGGTGGCAGTGTGACATGCGAAGAGGACGTTAGGAGAATACAGGGAGACTTGGATAGGCTGAGTGAGTGGGCAGATACTTGGCAGATGTCATTCAACGTGAATAAATGTGAAGTTATCCACTTTGGAAGCAGGAACAAGAGGGCAGAGTATTGTCTGAACGGTGAAGAGTTAGGTAAGGGAGAAATGCAAAGAGACCTAGGAGTCCTAGTTCACCAGTCAATGAAGGTGAATGAGCAAGTGCAACAGGCAGTGAAGAGGGCAAATGGAATGTTGGCCTTTGTTACAAGGGGAATTGAATACAAGAGCAAGGATGTCCTTTTGCATTTGTCCAGGGCCCTGGTGAGACCACACCTGGAATATTGTGTACAGTTTTGGTCTCCACGTTTAAGGAAGGACATTCTGGCAATTGAGGAAGTGCAGCGTAGATTCACTAGGTTGATTCCTGGGATGGCAGGGCTGTCTTACGCAGAGAGATTGGAGAGATTGGGCTTGTACACGCTGGAATTGAGGAGATTGAGAGGGGATCTGATTGAAACGTTTAAGATAATTAAAGGATTTGATAGGATTGAGGCAGGAAATATGCTCCAGAAGTTGGGAGAGTCCAGTACCAGAGGGCATGGATTGAGAATAAGAGGTCAGTTATTTAAAACAGAGTTAGGAAGAGCTTCTTCTCCCAGAGAGTTGTGGAGGTGTGGAATGCACTGCCTCGGAAGACGGTGGAGGCCAATTCTCTGGATGCTTTCAAGAAGGAGCTGGATAGATATCTGATGGATAGGGGAATCAAGGGATATGGGGACAAGGCAGGGACTGGGTATTGATAGTGAATGATCAGCCATGATCTCAGAATGGCGGTGCAGACTGGAGGGGCCGAATGGTCTACTTCTGCACCTATTGTCTATTGTCTATTGTTCTAATTCTTCTGTTTGATTTATTTTCACTTTTTCAAATAACTCAGTCTGGCTAATAAAGGACAACATGCCATGTTGTTTCTCCTTAACCAGACTAAGTTTCTCCAAATACACATAAATTCCTTCTTCAATTATCCTCTCCAGTAGTTTACCCACTACTGATGTAAGACTGCCTGCTTAAAATTAAAAGAAATATCCCTATTATCTTTCGTCAACAATTGAATAACATTTTCCACTCTCCAATCATCTAGTTCTACTTCCGTGGCCAGCGAAGATACAAATATCCTGTCTAAAGGTGCAGCAAAATCTTTGCTCACCTTCCAAAATTACCTGGACTATATCCCTTTCGACACCGGGGAATCATTTATCATAATGTTTTCCAAGTTTCCAGCGCATCCTCTTTCTGAGCGTCGGCAGGTTCTGGCATTTCTGCATTTTGACGCTGTGTTCACATTGATCAATGTATTCAGTGAGGAGCTTCACCGCCTCCTTGGACTCCAGACACAAGTTTTCCTCTTTTACATCTGATCTGCCCACACTCTCTCTAGTGATCTTTCTGCTCTTCAATTATCTTACTGATCTCTACTCCCCTTCTAACTTTGAAGTCCATTGTTAAATTCATTTTCTATCTACATTGTTACTCGCCCTAACCCTATCTGATCCTTATTCCTGAAACTTAAGTATTTTTCTTTCTTCCTCTTGACAAGCTGTTCCAATTTCTTGTCAGCAAGGGTTACTTTACGCTATCATCCTTTCCCTGCCTCAATGAGGCAAGCTTTTACTGAACCCCATGTAAGTGTTTCCTGAACGATCTCCACATATGTGTGGTGCATTTCCCTGAGTACTTCATTTTCCTATTTACCTTCCCAAGTTCCTGCCACGTAGCCCGATGTATCGGAATTAAATAATTCCATGCTCTCTGGTCCTATCCCCGTGCAGGGTGGATGTCGGGGAGTTCTCCCTGTCGCTCTGAAATGCTGACCCGCGGAGAGATCTGTCACCTGATCCGTTTCCTTTTCTAATATTAGATCCGGTATGGACTCTTCGCTAGTCCGCCTGTCTTCATATAGTGACGTGAATCCTTGCAGCACACAACTGAGGATTTCTGTCATAACCAAACCTTTTACCCTGGGGATGAGCCAAAGAATATTAGGGAATTTTCAGTTGCCCTTGCCAATAACATGACACGTGTCCAAGTTCCGCTTCCCGGTCGGTACCTCCCTCTTTCAGTCGCCGTTTTTATTTTTGTTCAACTTGTGGGCGGCTGTATAGAATACTCCAAACGGAGAGATCGCGGCCATCATGTTTCTGTGTTCGTCTCACAGTCCACGTTGTCCTCCCTTTCTGCAGCTGCGGTACTATCCCTGGTTTCCCATCGCACTCCCTTTACACTCTGTTATCCGACCCTGTCCATTTTGAAACACCTAAAACTCGGAAAGCCCTGAATCCCATCCCTGCCCTGTTGACACATTTCAGTGGCCATTGACATTGTCAATTTATAATTTCCTGTCAGACACATATCATGTTCAGATGTTCCCGCAACCATCGTTTATTTAAGTACGTAAAGTTAGTCTATGTACATAAGCGAATCTTATGTACCTTTCACAGACAGGCGAGTGACACATAATTCAACCAATCTAACAATTACGGTAGCAGCAGTGAGCGTTTGTATTGCTACCTACCTGAACTGTATCACGTCAGCAATTTTCCGCCAATTCTCCAATTCCCGGATGACCAGGCTTATGAATGCTTGAATTTATGACATACATGCCAAGCCTGTTCATTGTAAAACGGCTTTATTTGAAAACTCCGCTGAATTGCCTTTGGAGGCCGACGTTATCTACACAGATGGCCATTTAATGTAAACAAATACTTCATTCCATTCCTCAGCTCCTCTCTGAATTTCCTCTGTGTCAGTGTATAGATACAAGTATTGGTGCACATGCTGAGAAATTTTAACATGAACCCAAATTGTTGGAAGATATATACCGGGGAACTCAAATATCTGTCCTCGTAAAAATAGTTTTGCGCTTGCCATTTCAGAGTACGGGCTACATGGGGCATCCACAACAATATGAAATTAGCTGATATAGAAAACAGCAAAATCATCGATTTTCTGCGTTTTTCCACCTCGGCATCTTTCTGATTATCGCTGCTGTGCCGAAGCCTTCTGCGGACTCTATTTGCCACAACAATATGTCTTACGGTTAACCCGTTAAACACCAGGATTAAGCCGATTGGTAGCAATGGTGTTAAAATGCTCTCCAGTAATTCGTATCCTTTCCACACGGGTGAAGTGGCGTATTCATATGTGGTGGTGCACCGCCACGGCGTGTTGTCAACGATGATGTAAGGCTCAATGATAAAGTAAAACGGGACCCCTGTCCCGCAGCTCACTATAACCACCGTCACCATAACCACCATTGCTGTTCTCTCGGTGCAGTATCGCTCCCGTAGCTTTTCGTAACATATTGCGATGAAGCGATCGAAGGTAAAACTGACAGTGAACCAGACAGAACAGTCACTCGTTATAACCCGAAATACAAGTGTCAGAGCGCATACAGGAGTGATGAGCAGGAATTTGGAATAAATGTAGATATTGTTGGTCTGTTCCATTAAAGCAGCAACGATAACCAGCATCAGATCCGCTGTTGCCATTCCAACCAGGTAACAGGTGATGCACTTGGAGAGTCCGCATTTTCCCCGAGAGAGGATCACAATCGCCGTTAAATTAACTGCAAGAAATTTGAAAAGAGGTTAGAGATATGGTCATCTCCCTGCATGCCCCCATTCTACCGATGGTATGCAGGGGAGGGTCTTGGAAGTGGAAAGCGGGAGTCTCCGTCGCTGCACTGCGGCTGGGCAGGTTAGAGCAAAGAATCCGAGTTCCACGGCTCACGGACCGGTGAACGGACGATCGTCCCAGTAAACAACACCATTTCCATTACTGGAGGTGAAAGAGCTGAAGGGATTGTTTGCAGCCGTGACAAAGTGGAATCAAAAGATACAAAACACAATTTATCATTTACAGACCCGCGTGTCGGAAATAGACTGGACAGTCATTTAAATAAGCTGCCATGTTGTTTTAAGGTCGAAGTGTCTGCACTGACAGAAACTCGGACCTAGAAAAGCAGAGACCAGCATCACTTCAGAAAGCCTAGCGAGGTGAAATTATGAAACAATGTCAATATCGGCATATACGTAATTGACAAAAGAATAATCACTTCGAACAAAGTACGAAAATGAAAATAAAACAATCAGATGCCTGAACCCTCCATTCCGGAAACACGTTTCAGACGACGGTAGCATCTGTGCTTAGTAACAGTGCGGATACCGCAGCAGAGTAACGACGGCACCATACATAAAGTAACCAGCTCCGGCATCTTACCGAGGACACCAACCGCTACAAGTGTGGGATAGAAAATGGCCGCGATGTAGTAAATCGCCGGATATCCCATATTCCATCAGAAGCAGCCTTCAGTGTTATGGAACGTTTCAGCTGCTCAGATGGACTGGTGATCGGTTTAGCAGACTCTTATTGAGGAGAGAGCAATTCCACTGAATTAATTAGCGTGGCGATCACGTTAGGGACATTAGTAACAACCAACTACACAAACATTTACGTTAAACTATTTTTACTCTCTCAATCCCCCTGTCATGAATTTGACTCCTCAAGGGATTTTGCAATGTCATTACTTTAAAACAAAATATGATGTGCTTTTTTTCCCCATGTTATTTTCCATGATACCTGGCTTCAGCTATTTAAATGAAGATATATTTTGTCATTGTTGATTTTAAATCAGGCATTCAGCTTGAAGTCGATATATTTGGAATATTTGACGGAACACATTCGCTTCTGAAATTGAGGGAAGGAGTTTGTTCTGGCGGGTGAAATGGAGAACACTTCTTTATGAAAGGGGAACGTTCATCATCTTTTCTTTCGTTCGTACCAGTCATTCCGAGCGGTTTGAGTGATGGAAATCACAGTGACAGCTGACATGTGTTACAATAAAATAAACTGCACATATTCCTCCAAACACTGTAAAAGATCCACAGCGATATTCCAGAGACCTGTCTTCAAAAAGGAAAACTGTCCTCGGGAGATTAGCGAGGGCTGTGGACAGTTTGAAGAACAATGTTTTCCAGCGCACACATGGGCCGTTTGGCAGGAACCTGACCTCTGCCAGTGAAGGACTTGACCGCCGCATACCCGTGACCTGCGATGCAGTCTATTTAACTTTAAAGATATTCTCAGACCTGCCACAATTCTACCACTATTTCTCCATCCATTCTCTGTTTGAACAAATATAGTAAGCAAAATCTATGATCAATCAGCAGGTTCTCAGGCTGTTGTATCATTTGCCACGAAGTTGTATATTTTCCCCCTGATTTACTGTCAGGTATATTGCCTTTCCAGCGTCACTATGAGTATGTGCAGAAGAGCGGAAGTGTTCAAGCTCACCTGTCAATTACACTTCCGTCTGCTCCTGCAGCGCACCGCTCTGTGCCGATTGTGGTTCTCGTACCGATGAGCGGGTCTCGGCTTATTTGAGAAAGTCTCATCACTCCGTTTCCATTGTGGAACTCGGACTAATGTGCGGCCCTCGCTTGACTCGAGAAAGTATCACCTCAGCCTTCAAATCCATCCTTCCAAAGTGAATCACTCCCTAACGTTCCGGGTTGAAATCCATCTGTAACTTCCCAGCGCTGCTCTGCGTCCTGTCACTGTCCTGTTGTAAACTCTAACTACCTTCTATACTATCCCTAATTCCACCAAACTCCACATCATTGCAAATACAATAAACCACCCTTACACTTATTTATTCACATCATTTCAAAGCACAAGTATCCTGGGCTCTCAGAACAGATCTCTGCTGGACACCACCGGCACCAGCATCCGGGGAGATAATGTTCCATCCACAACTACCCTCGGCCTTCTGGGGCGCCAGTCCTGAATCCACAAGCCTACTTTCCCGGGACACCAAACCTTCTGAAAGGTCCTGCCATGGTTAACCGTCACATCCTCACAGAATTGAACCAGGCACGTGAGACATGATCTGCCCCTCACAAAGCCATGTTGCCTCTCCCAAGTTAGGTAATCTTTCTCCAAATTCTCGTAAATCCTGTTTCTAAGAATTTTCTCCAATAATTTGCCCGTCACTGAACTTGGACTCACCACTTCCCGCAGTCTCCCAGGGTTACTCGCGACCACACAAGAGGACTTATCTATCCTATGTATTTTTGTTTCGCTCCGTGCCGATTTTAGTTCTCGTACCGATGAGCGGCCCTCGCTTCACTGGAGAAAGTCTCATCACTCTGTTTCCATTGTGGAACTCATACTAATGTGCAGTACTCGGTTGACTCGAGCAAGTGATACCTCTTCCTTCAAATTAATCTTTCCAAAGTGAATCACTCCGTACCTTTCCGGGTTGAACTCCATCTGTAACTTTTCAGCGCTGCTGTGCCTCCTGTCAATGTCCTCTTGTGTTCTGTGACTACCTTCTACACTATCCATAATTCCACCAACTTCAACATCATTGAAAATACGATAACCCATCATTCCACTTCCTTATTCATATCACTTTTAAAGCAGATAAATCCGAGGGTCTCAGAACAAATCTCTGCAAGACACCACTGGCACCAGCATCCGGGGAGAAAATGTTCCATCCACAACTATCCTCGGCCTTCTTGGGCGTCAGTCCTGAATCCACAAGCCAAGTTTCTCAGGATACCAAGCCTTCTGACGCTCTGAAAGGTCCTACTATGGTTAACCGTAAATTTAACCGTCACATCCTTACAAATTGAAGCAGGCTCGTGAGACATGATTTGCCCGTCACAAAGCCACACTGACTCTCCCAAATTAGGCAATACTCCTCCAGATTCCCGTAACTCCTGTTTCTAAGAATGTTCTCCAATAATTTGCCCGTCACTGAACTCGGACTCACCGCTTCCCGCAGTCTCCCAGGGTTACCCCCGAACACACAAGAGTACTTATCTATCCTATGTGTTCTTTTAAAGTTCCAGTACATCCTCTTTCTTAATCTCGGAATGTTGTCGCACATCGGCCTGTTTACCGCTCTCCTCACAAGTTTCCCTGTCACTGGTAAATACTGAACTAAATTCTTTATTCAGGACCTGCCCTTCTTCTCCCGAACTCAGGGGCTTGTTTCATCTTCTATCCCCGTCAGTTTTTACACTCATTCCAGTCATCGTTTTCCTCACAGACATCTAGAATGGCTTGGCTTTTCTTTAAAGTTACTGCAGACCCTCAGTAGACCTTCTAGTTATCATAATTCCATTCTTCAGTTTGTCCCCGGCTACTTTGTAGATCTAGAGTCATGTCTGATCCTTGTTGTCTAATCCTGAGCTCGACTTCCTGAAGCTTCTCTCTTCCTCTTGACCAGATGTTTCACATCTCTTGTCAGCCATGGTTCCTTCACCGTACAGTCATTCTCCCGTCTGAATGGGGCAAAGCCGTCAAGAACCCCATGTAAGTGCAGCGTAAAGTACCCTCACATTTCCGTTGTGTATTTCCCTGGACATACCCGTCCCTGATTTATGCTTCGATGTTCCAGCTTAATATCATTCTACTTCCACTGACACAGTTAATTACTTCGGGAACAGACACAGGGCTGTGGGACGCAAGCGGGTAGAGTGATTAATTTGCACCCTGACACGCAGTTGTCGGAAGAGTTTGGGGCAATGGGATGGGTATGGGGAATGACACGAGATTGTGGGGACACAACGGGGTTTTGAGATTACTTGGTGACTGACGCGGGCCTATGTGTTTAGTGTATGTAACCCTTTTACGAAAGGAGGGTGCTGGATCCCTTGTAATCTGCCTATCTACACAACCGATCGACAGACGGCGCAATGGCCACTGTCTACTCACCGTCCCGACACATCTGGAGAAGAAGGATGCTTAGGTGAAAATGCTATTCTTGGACGACAGTTCAGTATTCAACACCATAATTGTCCCCAGGCTCGACAGGAAGCTCAGATATCTCGTCCTTGACCCCGCCTCTCAGATCGCCAGCAGGTTGTAAGAGTGGGCTCCCTCATCTACACCCCTCTGATTTTCAACACAGGAGCCCCTCAAGGCCATATACTGAGTCCCCTCCTTTACTCACTGTATACCCATGACTGTATTGCCACCCACAGCTCCAAGCTGTTAATTTAATTTGCCGACGACACTACATTGATAGGCCTGATATCAAAAAATAACGAAGTGGCCTGCAGGGAAGAAATTATCTCCCTGACGCAATGGCGTCAAGTAAACAATCTTTCCCCCAATGTCGCAAAAACAAAGATCTGATTGTTGATTACAGTAGGAATGGAGACGGGCGAACCCCTATTGACATCAATGGATCTGGAGTTGAGAGGGTAAACAACTTTAAGTTCCTGCCATCCACATCACCGAGGACCTCACGTGGCCTGTACAGACCACCTGTGAAGTGAAAAAGTCACAACAGCGCCTTTTTCACCTCAGACTGTTGAGGAAGTTTGGTATGGTCCCGAAATCCTAAGAATTCTTTGCAGGGGCACACTTAAGAGCATCATGACCGGCGGCATCACTGCCTGGTATGAGAACTGTACCTTCGTTAATCGCACTGCAGAGCGTGGTGCGGACAGCCCAGCGTACCTGTAGATGTGAACTTCCCATGATTCAGATCATTTACAAGGACAGGTGTGTAAAAAGGGCCCGAAGGTTCATTGCGGGCCCTGGTCAGCACAACTACAATCTATTCCAGCTGATACCATCCGGGAAGCGGTACCGCAGCATAAAAGCCAGGACCAACAGTGTCCGGGACAGCTGGACCAACAGCTCCGGGACAGCTTCCACCAGGACATCAGGCTGATGAACTCACGCTGATTTGTTTGTACTCTATACTACATTGACTGTTCTATTTACTATAACTTATTATAAATAACTATGATTGCACATTTAGATAAAGACGTGACGTTACAATTTTTACTCCTCATGCAGGTAAAGGATATAAGAAATCAGGTTAATTAATTTAAATGTATTTCAGAGTGAAACACGATGAAATATTAGTTTTATTATATTTTCTAAATTCTTATTTTTTTAATTACTGCGTAAATAGTTAAATTGATGTACGGAACTACAGTGAATTTGAAACATCGAAGAGCGCCCCCTAACGGCCTAACCCAGTATTTCCGCGTTCTCATCCCACCCTTTCTTTTACCTCAGGGCCATGGAATCCCGAGCCTAGGAGCACGAACAAACCCACCAGTGTCGGGACTACGGAGCTTCCACCTACCAGGTCGCTGCTTCCCCATGGATCAGACCCACGGAAGCGAGGTATGTCCACAACTTTCACCTTCCATTCCATAGCCCTTTCGGTCTGAAGACCCTATCGACTGGAAACGCCTCACAAGCGAGCGGCAGCACCTCACTCTCCGGGGAGCGAACCCCCACCAGCTACGATTGCGGCGGACTGGGAGTGGGAGAGTGTCCCGCCCCCTCCTACATTTAGCAGACTCTAAATGCACTCTAAATGCGGTGCACTGTTCTACTGTGCAGCGTTAACTGCACAAATATGACCTTCATGGAAGAGTCGTCAGAAGAAAACATTTCCTGCATCCTCACCACAAAAAAAATCAGCATCGAAAGTTTGCAAAGGAACATCTAAACAAGCCTGAAGCATTTTGGAAACAATTCCTGTGGACTGATGAAGTTAAAGTAGGTTTTTTTGGCCTCAATGAGCAAAGGTATGTTTGGAGAAAAAAAGGTGCAGAATTTCATGAACACGGGGTGGATCGATCATGCTTTAGGCTTGTGTTGCAGGTAGTGTCACGGGAAACAATTCACTGGTGGAAGGAAGAATTAATTCAATTAAATACCAGCAAATTCTGGATGCAAATATTACTCCGTCTGTAAAAAAGCTGAAGATGAAAAGAGGATGGCTTCTACAACAGGATAATGATCCCATGCACACCTCAAAAACCACAATGCATTACTTCAAGAGGCGCAAGCTGAAGGTTTTGCCATGGACCTCACAGTCTCCCGACCTAAACATCAACGGACATCTGTGGCTAGACTTCAAATAGCAACGCGGCCCAAGAATCTCACAGAACTAGAAGCCTTTTGCAAGAAAGAGTCGGCGAAATTCCGTCAACCAAGAATTGAAACACTATTAGCTCTCTGCAGAAAGCGTGTACAAACTGTGATACTTGACAAAAGGGTGTTACTAAGTACCGCCATGCAGGGTGCCCAAAATTTGTTTCGAGCCCTCTTCCCGTTTTTGTTATTTTGAAACTGTAAACGATGAAAATAAAATGTAATCTTTCTTAAGATATTAAAGAAATGTGTAATCTTTAACATTATGCCTTTTGGACATCAGGTCAGCTTCTGCTCGCTTAGATATTCACAGTAAAATAAATTTTGACTAGTGGTGTCCAAACCTTTGCCCGCCACTGTCTATAGAAGAAAAGTGAGAGTGATGGCAAGTGGGGCGAGAGGAGTAAGACAGGGAAAAGGAGAAAGTGAGGATGGAGGAAAGAGGCTGAGGGAGAGGGGGTGTGCTGAAAGACTAGAGAGGGGTGAGAGAATGGTCGGGGTGAGGAAGAAGGGAGGGACGAAGCAGTAGATTACGCGGTGGAGAAGAAGATGGTCAGGGAGCTGCTCACATTCAGAAACGTTATTGGGGGAGTTCCATTCCTTCTGTGGTAATATAGGACCGGGTGGTTAACACGGTAATATCGAAAACACACAATAAAAGACGAACAAAGACAAGACGATGAAGGCAGAATTTAAGATTAACCAGAAATTATTCAACACATTACAGTATCCTGAAACAGTTTAACTCAAGCTGATTACTCACACAGGCACAATCAAGTGGCAGGCATAATCACCAAAATCATGCTTTAAATTGTAAACTCATGAAAGAGACGATCCATTACTCTAAATCGAATCCTGAGGGAGTTTTAGAGTTAGATTCCGACAATTTTATTATGACCAATCCATTCCTAGAGATAGGGCAATACATCAGACACATCCGGATATAATATTACAGGATTAAACAGCAAAAGCAATTTACTTAATAGTCAACCAATAAAAAACAAGAGACAAATCTGCAGGTATGCGTGTGTCACTCCAAAAACACATAATAGACAGAAATCAGTACTTGAGAAACAACAAAAATATGCTGACTTGAAAAATAAAATTGAAAGACTATGGTATATGAAAAGGGTATATAATGTCCCAATTGTAATTTCCAATGGTAGTTTCATCCCAGAGTCACTGTGCAACAATAATTACTCCTATGCAGCAATATTTATGTAAATCTCTTGAAAGCTACAATAATAAATATCACTAGAATAGTAGGAATGTTCCCAGCAATTGAAAAATGAGTTTTACCAGTCTTAGCTGTGAGAAAAAAAAGAAAAAATATTAACATACATGCGTTTGTACTGGAGTAAATGCAGAGGAGATTCAACATGTATTTTGCTCGGATGGAAATTTGGAAAACTGCAAAACTCGACAGTTACAATTCTGGTCTGTGTCCAGGTGGATGTTGTCTGCTCATCGCGTGTTGACAGATCCGATATAGGGTGCAGACAGCTAAATCTCATTGCGGTGCTGCCCACTGACTGCGAGCTCGGATCAGTCCCGATCTGACCGTCGGGGTGCTCACTGTGAATTCCGCCCGCTCTCCTTGTAACGGCCATATTTCCAGCAGCTGCTCCGTCTGCGACAAGCACCGGCTTTGTCCGTCACTTGAGCGCTGAGTATTTACACCGTAGGGCGGGATTTATTATTCAACCTGGTTCGGCGATGACGACAGCGGGGTTATGGTCAAAAATCAAAATAAGATGCAGGATGAATTTAATCACTGGTCGGAGGTGAAGGTCGCAGGGTGCGGGCGCCGAGGGGTCTGTTCTCATGATGTGTCTCCTTCGGGCTGAAAACCAGTTTTATTCTCCCCGCTGCTACGTTCTCCAATGACCGCCGGTTTTGCACTGTCAAGGTGGAAAAATACATCCTCCCTCCACTGAGAAGAATTTAGACATTTTAGTTATTAATTAGTTGACATGACAGGATCTCTCGCTGCGCTGGGGAACTGCTCTCTGAATTTAGACTGAGTTACCCCATAAATAAACGTGTTTAATCAGCAAGTTAATACCATCAGCAAGTATCCGTAGTGTTAAACATTTTCCAAGCCTTGGAAGGAGTCCGAGCAAAACCGGACGTGGGGGAGGCAATGACGGGAGAAATGGGAGCACAGTGGACAGCGGAGTGGAGACACACGGGAAGAGAGAGATGGGGTAGAGAAACTGAGATAAAAACGCGCGAGAGTCGGAAGATCAGCGAGGTAAGGGAAAGCGAACGAACTAGAGACGTGAGGGAAAATAAATTTCAAGGGAGCAGAGACAGGTTAGAAAGACTACGGAGGAGAAAGGTTGGTTGGAATGAGTGGGAGTGGGCGAAAGAATTATAGTGAGAGAGGCGGCAGAGGAAAGACAGACTGGGAGAAAAGGGAGACTAGTGAAAGAGAGTCTTGCAGATATGCGGAGAAGCACGGGAGCGAAAGA